>NC_056735.1:912608196-912698196 GCF_019279795.1 Protopterus annectens
TTAAATGGGCTGAACTACCCACACCCACTGATGGTTATATATACTAACTCCAAGATCACACAGACATGGGGTAAGGGCATATTACCCAACTCTGGTAATTGCTCGATCCTGAACACTTGTCAACTAGCTGTTTAGTCGATTATACATGGTTACTAAATAGCTACTGACAAACATACACTTGACCAATGGGAAGGAACTGAAAGTCGACTTTCATATGGCCGAGATTAAAAAGCCGGGCATGGCCAACCGCTATCTCCGTACAGTATGGAATGGGAAAATGTCCCTCTTCCGCACTGTAGTGCGATCTCGGAGTTGGTATATTTAAGTTATGGGGGGTGAGGGGTACAGGGCCCCACTGATAGCAGTTTAAAGTAAATGTTTGTTGTATTTTATGTGTTTATTTTATGTGGTCAGATTTTCGAAAGTCGATTATATGGTCTCGGCCATATGACAGTTGATTTTCTGAAAAGTTGACCATGTAAAGTAGATATATATATATATATATATATATATATATATATGTGTGTGTGTGTGTGTGTGTGTGTGTGTGTGCTTGTGTGCTTAATTTTATGAGTGCTTGCTTTCTTCATGTAGGTATAACCACTTAACTAGCATTTCATGTTTTCCAAAGGTGAAATTAATTCTACTCATGGCTGATCTCAAAATCCGATGCTTGAAATTGGTGTGACATTTTTGATTGTACTACTGCTACTGTCAAAATAGTGGCCATAGCACTGATATATGCACATTGCCTTGCTACTGCTCTCACAACCCCCTCAGTGTGAAAGCATCCTTCTAGATAGAACCAAAGTAGGCAGAATTTGTGATGAGCAATAAAACTTAAAGTTAGAAGATACAGAAAAAATATATATTCTGTTACATTTGCCAGATCTAAATACTGTGTTGCTTTGTGTAAATTACTGCAAAGCGTATAACACTCAGCAGTATTTAAAAGATCTTTCCCTTCTTTCACAAGAAGTGATGAAACTTCAAGATGTATTACTTCAGTGACTTGGATTTTAGTGTAGTATGATATATTTTAATGTTACTCACCTCTGAGGTTGGATCATCACATAGTAAGTAGGGATGGATGAGATGAAACATCAAGCATGGAGGATTTGAGGACTCGACTTCTACCCCACAACTTTACTTAGGATTTTAGACTTTTTGCTTTTATATTCACAGTCTCTTGGAAATGGTATTGGATTAAAATGTAATCAAGGAACATTATTATATGCCATACTTAGTTCTCTGGATACTGATTTTACTGTAAGAATACAGCTGCAGCTATTATGGAAATCTCCACCCCATTATAAATACAGTTAGCTTATATGGCTATAATTCCAACTGATTCATCACCAAAAGTAGCCTAAAACAAACCATGGTTGCGTATTTCATCCAACATAATATATGCTTGCAATTAACCTTCTCTCCAAAAAGGCAATGCCTTCAATCTCATTCTAGAAAGGCTGCAGATGTGTAGAACAAACGTTATTTTTCTAAATGTTCTTAGTAAGTGCTCACAGCTTAGCAATGTAACAGATATCTAGGTATGTCCATAACTCTGCATAATTCAAAGTCATTCAGACATCATAACCACAGGGCTCTTTATTTGTAAGTAAATTAAGGAAAAGCATAGCTATGACAAAATACACTATTGGCGGTTGCTCATATCAGGTAGTTTATATGCTGCTATTATCTTTGTTTTGGTTTGCGGAGGGAAGATGACTGAAAGTGCCATTAAGAAGGTAAAGAGCTGAACGTATGCTCTCATATCAGAAGGAGTTAGTACTAAAACAAGCATATAGACTGTTTTATTCATTAGATTAGATCTCATGTTTTCTAAATGGAATAATATGCCTGACAACATGAAACAAGTAATGTCTGAAGCTGCATAATTATCTTGTAGAACATACCGCAGTTAAATTCAGAAACTGGAAAAAAGACATTTATCAAGGGACTTCCTACCAGAAGAACCCATCTTAGTAGCACTTATTGGCATTTAAAAAAAGCTTGTAAAAGACACCTAAGCACTAGGGACTAAAAACAGGTAGTGCAGACAAATGAAAAATAGTGCCAGAAGCATTATTCTTCTGCCTGCTGTCCATATCTCTCAAATGTCCATGATTTTGCAAACTGTCCCTTGATTTTACCTCATATTTTGCCCTATCCTTCATACAAATGTTTGAATTTCTGGTAAATCACTGATGATTACAGTTAGTCAATAATGCCAGATTAGATTTAAACACTTCTTATTGTTCTGAAAATTCTTGTCAAAATTTGTTTTGTTAACTTTTTAAGTGAATTTGATCAATCAATGTTTAAAAACTGTTGTCAACTTTGATCTTTTGTTGTCCATTATTTCTTGATTTTTTTTCAGAATTCTTTTGCAAAAAGTTGAGATGTATTCTGCTGTCTGTTAGATAGCACTTTGCACTCATATATTTTTTCTTTCTTTTTTTTTCTGTAACTGGTAGTACATGGAGCAAATAAAGCTCCATGCACTAGAAGGAATTATGACTGTCACCAATCATAACTTGTATGTTCTCAACAAAGATACCATGACTCACCTTGAGTGTAAATTTTCTGGTAACTGTAACACAAACGCATAATAAATTTGTTATGATCAGAGACCCAATCATAATCTTTTATGATGAGTTAGGATATGAACCATTAAAAAGGAGACACATCATGGCCTTGATCAGTAAGAAATGTCATTTTGTTTCATTTCCCTGAGGACAAAATTGTAATGTGGGAGCCAGATGCAGGCACAGGCCTCCATAAAACATCATATACAGCCATGGTTAGAAAACATGTGAGTCAGCACTTACATTTATAACGGTGTAATTTCTAGTCTGCAGTGTGTGTGTGTGTGTGTGTGTGTGTGTGTGTGTGTGTGTGTGTGTGTGTGTGTGTGTGTGTGTGTGTGTGCTTGTGTGTCTGTGCACACATTGGTGTGTCTATTGGCAGCTGGCCATGTTATGGAGGCAGTATCACAAGTAAGGGCTATAAGTATTCTCCAAAGTCTCCCTTTCCTAGGCGTGTCATTCAAGGGCAAATATAAGGATTTAGAGACATCATACCACACTCTATCAGCAAAAACATGTTTCTTTGTTGCAAAACTAAATATGCACATATTATGCAGATCATAGCATGTGCTCATAAGTTCACAGAGTATACCAATTGCAAGAAATAGGTAATATGCTAAGGGTGTGCCCTCAAATATTATTTAGTCAGTCTAAGTTATTATACACCTGGTAGCATTCAGCATGCTGGTTTTCAGTGATGAGGTTTCCAACATATTTATGCATAAATTTGAATACAATATAGGAATGGCCTCTTGTATTTCACTATGAAAGATGTGAGGACATTTTTTGAACATTAATATGTTGCTCCCCTTCTCACCAAATATAAATCCCTGGTATTTGTTAATTTAGTTTTCTAACATACAAAGTAGATTTCAACTGTATGTGATAAATTGGGCTGCACTTATGTCCTAGAGTTCCATTTTTCAACAAGGGAAGGAATAAGAGAAATGTAACATAGCTACGTTATTATGGAAGCCAAGGAAATGGCAGCTCGAGTTAGATTTTGTAGCTTTATAATCACTGCAGACATATTGTGGTGAAATTTGGGAAGGGAATCAGTGAGATATTTTATTTATTTATGATTACCAGACTAGTACAATTATAGAAACAGACCATTCGCAGGCACAGCTTGGGTGAAGAAATAAAAAAAAGAACTAATTCACAAACATGGATTAACCAGAGAAGGTAGAGAGTCTCACAGACATTGAACATATGATCAAATATTACCAACCGAGAAGGAAAAATAAATGTGGAATAATTGTATTAGTAAATAGGGGAGGGAAGCATCAGGATAGAACAGAAGGTTGAAGTAGAAGTGCTATAAATGAAGAGGGAGATGGGTGGTGTATCCAGTGGAAAACCAGTTAGATTTCTGAGGGAAGTGTCTTTTGAACTAATCTCTGAAAGTGGGAAAGAGATTTATTTTATGTGAGGGAGGTGGAATTACAAGAGCTTGGGTTCAAGAATGTGAAAAGGTGTGGCCAGTACATTGCAATTTGGTTTGGGAGTCCTGGGCAGTGGTCAACATGTACACAGTGGAAAATATCCACAGTTATGTAAAGTGCATTTACATAACAAAGCATGGACAGACTGTATGAGTAAGTCAATCTGCTGTACATTAGCTTTATATAGCATGTAGGATGGAAATGTAAGTGAAGTTTAATGACATAAAGCATTAGCATACAGAGAAGGACAAGGTGGAGTACTTATGTTTCCTAGAAAGAATTTTGCCAGAATGCTGATGAGACATGCAGCAAATAGTGCAAGTAAGTACTCACTTTGTCAAGCCGTTGTTAAACTTGGCAGATGCATAGCATATAGCAGGTGGTAAGAACCACTAAACTGGTGCCCAGATAGAAGAAGGAAGGAAAACAAGGGGGACCACAAGGAGAAGAATGCAGAGTAGGAGCACGTATAAGTAAAGCAGTAGGGAAGAAGACAGGACACTGTTTTCTTGGGGGGGTCAGAAGTATAGCTAGGTTACCTGGTATTCTGTGCAGTTCCATTATCTGGTGGCAACTTGATTCAAAGTTGTAAAATAATGTCATCCCAAAGTTGTAACCAGAAATACAGTATCAGCATTCCTTTCTAAATTAAAGTACATTGTCATCTGCCAGTCATACCCACTGACACCTTGCACCCATGGCAGACATCGCCCTGTAATCACATGTATCCAGGGTGAACACTGGATCTTATATTTAAAGGGAGTTTATTCATTGTTATCCATGATAAAGGTATCTATTTATATTCATATTTCTCTGTGTTTGTGAATAAATCATCATCATTCCTTTTGAAATTAATAATTTTTGAAAACAGAGGATCAAAAATCATTATCAGGACCAAGTTCAGCTGTGTGTCCATATAATGTACTTGTGACAATGTTCATGATTTCACAAATCCATTCTTTTAGACATCTATTACAGTTTTCTATATAAAATAAGATTCCTTACACTGGGAAAGTATATCTCATACCAAGTGTCACAATTTGTATATGTCTTCATAGTAACAGGATGAAAAAAAAAATTATCACCAGAAATATATTTACATTAGCACTAGAAATATATTTACATTGTATACAGTTCATACATGGAAGTACCCTTTTCTTCTAAACTTCTATGACATATTTACTAACAATATCCTTATTACACAAACTCATTTTTAAAGTTTGTCATTTTTTATGCAGATAATAAGGCTTTTTGTCTGACACTGTCTAAAAGTCTTAATGGTTTCAATATACCACAATGTCTACTTGTAATATTTTTACTGCTATTTAATCTCTATTATAAGTCATAGAATATCTGACAATAGTTTTCTTTTCTTTTCTTTTTTGTAAACTTCTGCCATCAAAACTTATAGGTAAAAAATTGATCGCCCTCGTATAATTTTTTTCTTCTTCGCTATTGACTTCACTATTACTCATCAGTAATGTTCTCTATATTTAAGATCACCAGAACAGACAATCAGGTGTTATTCTGACAGGGTATCATCAGTTACACATTTTGATTTTATTGACATTTTACTGAATAATACACTCAGGAAAATAAACTTTGGATACATACTAATTTCATGAAAATATGCACTATTACAGATTTTCCAAATAGTTCAGTCTGTTCTGTTTCTGCAACGTTCAATCTCAAATACAAAAATCTCTTTCTACTCAAAAGCATGACTTACATCTTAATAAAGTTAATAGTACCTACTTTATGTTTCACAAACCACATGTAATTCATCCTCATTTCTCCAGATATCATTAAAACATAATCTACAAAGCGTTCACATAATAAAATCCAGTTAAAATATTTTATCACTTAATACATCGTGCTTTTACCACTCAGACAAAACAAGATTTATTTGCAATAGGTGTAGCTTTGACAACACCTGGCATTTATTTAAAATAAATCTTCTGAAATATAAACAAATTATTCTTAACAACTTTAAATTTCAAGTACTATTAACTTCATTTTGCTTATATAAATATTCTTACATACTTATTGCCTCAAAGCTTCAGTTTGTTATATTGGAAAATAAGAAATCTGTATCCAAGATGACAAAATAAATGTAATGAGCAACAACAATCTTTATCCAGTCACGTACCAGTTATGTAATTGCACCAAAAAGTCATCGTTATTTTTAATATAACAAGTAACAAAATGTAATAAACTATTTAAACTGATTTTCCAAATAAATGGAGATAGGTTCTGTTACCCATTCCCTCACAGAAAAAAATAGGTGTCATGAGTGGATTAGTTACAGATTTATCAATTATAGGTAAAGTGTAATAATTAGGATCTTTAGAGTGAAACACAAAAATAAGTCATCATTTCATCAGTGACACAATTGTGCTGTCTCAGTTCATGGACAAATAGGATTTATCCAGTATTTTTTTATCAGAGTATGTGTGTGTGTGTGTGTGTGTGTGTGTGTGTGTGTGTGTGTGTGTGTGTGTGTGTGCGTGCGTGCGTGCGTGTGTGTGTGTGTGTGTGTGTGTGTGTATATATATATATATATATATATATGTATATAAATATATAAATATATAAAACATACACAAACACATACACACACACATATTTTTATTTACATTTGTTAACTGGGTAGTGTCAGATTGTGTTGAAAAAACTTGTTTACAGGGGAGACCTGGGAAGAAAAGCTCCACAACAAAAAGAACATTATTAAGGTACAAGCAGTACACTTACTGTAAGTAGTATATTGCTAACAATATGTAAATGAGCTTAACAAAAATATTATAGCAAAATATAATAACAGAATACAATATAACTATGCATGCATGTTTCAGGCATACAGGAATACTATTTTTTTTTTTGCAATATATGTGAGGTGCATAAGTCATGTCGCTTTACATGGTGAGTCACTTCTGAAAGACCAAAATTGGTCATGTAGTTTTACAAGTTAAGTCATCTGAAGGAACAAAGATTAATATAAATAAGACAGATAGTGGGATAGCCTTATGTAGGATGAGCACTATTTGGGCTAACATGTGAGTTGAGTAGGAAAAAACAGGAAGAATATTAGTTGGGAGCAATACAGGGGCATAACTAATTATCATTTAAATAGTCTTCAGGGTAGTTTTTAATGTGGACTGATTGGGGTTTTTAGTTATCTGTTGAGGAAGGGTGTTCCAATCTTTGGCTATTTCATGGGAGTAGAGGGAGTCTTGTGAGACTGAGTTACCTTTAGCATTAGTTTGTTGGATTACCTGAAGAGTCTACAGTTTGTGTTTGGCTGGACTAGGTTTGATAGAGATGGGCAGTCGGTAGGGCTGAATATGATTTTATGGGCAAGTGAAAGTTATTTTAGTAATAATAGGTTGGGAAGTTGTAGCCAGGTGAGCTGTCAGAGAGCAGTGCACTGGTGTGTTCTGTGGAGTTGGTTGATGACAAACTTAGCTATTTTGTTATAGCAGGAGTCTAGTTTATTTAGGTCAGTTTTTGATAGGTTAGTAAAGACCTCAGAGCTGTATAGGAGGGTGGATAGCTAGTGGGATCTTGCAGTGGCCAGTCTAGCTTGTTGTGTAAGGTCAGGTTTAACCCTGTATGGAGTGCCTGAAATTGTCTTCAAACAACCTTTCTTTTCTCCATTACAGTTTGCCTCTGTTGCGTTCCAACATCCTCGGGTGCTCCCCACTGCTCTTAGAACCACCCTCCTAGAAGTAGCATCAAGTAAGAGAATTGCACCTCTGATTTAATGCAGAAAGGATTTTTAGCATGCATGTAACAAAATAAGCTATTTTCTATTTTATCTGCTTGTAATACTGTCCTAGTAAAGAGCTCAGCCATGTGTTCTCTAGCAGCCTGCTGACATCTTCAATTCTCTTTTCCCCATTGCCTCCCCATTTCCCTGGCTGTATCAGGTTTTACCACACTGTAATTTACAATCTTAGGCACCAGGTGGCAGTGTTTATGCATTCTTATTTTTGTTATTAATCTTTTCTGTGGTGGTGCAGCGGTAGCGTTGTTGCCTCACAGCAAGAGGTTCTCCCGTTCGATTCTCGGCTAGAGTGCGGGGAGTGCCTTCTGTGTGGAGTCTGCATGTCCTCCCCACGGTTGGATGGGCGTGCTTTCGTAGAAGGTTGAACATCGAGCTGGCACCTTGTCGTTCGTGAAAATTTACTGCCAATCATTAGCAGACCGGAGTTACACTGTGGCGACCCCTAACCGGGAAAAGCCGAAAGACAACAACATTTTTGTTATTAATCTACGAAAGTCCGGAATCATTTCTTCACCACATAATTCCCTGTCTAGCTTTGTTGTAAATTGAAAGTGTTTCCAAACAAAAATAATAACAACAATTATCTTTTGGCATTAGAGCCCATTTTGTTGACTCTGTGTAGCCCAGTGTTACTTCTAACTTGCAACCTAACCTCTTAATTCTAGCTGAGAGTCCCGTAATGTTTTCCCTGCTTAGCTCTTAATAGCATTACATTTCATTCTAAATATTATCTTCTCTAGCTAAGAAGCCACTGAACCTATTGAGTTGCATTCCTACCCCTTGGTATATCCTCTTATCCTAGAGCCTGCTCTTTGGCCCCTGGCTTATTACCTCCACACTGACTGATTGCTTTTCTTACCTTCCTCCGACTCCTTGGATCGACCCGCTCCATTCACCCTATGGGCTCACTCTGCTCCCAACCCTTCCCTCAAATCTCACCCACCCCCAAAACATCTACACTTATAGTTGACTAGTCAAACCCCACCTCCGCCCACACCTAATTAACCTATCCACCCCACCCATACTTACTTAATTTACTTTGCTAATCCTACCCTTCATCTGCTCCACCCTTTCAGTTAATTAAATTTGCATTCTTAACATAGCTGTCTCTATTCCCTCTCAGCTCAACTTACTCACCAAATCCATCTAATATAAACACCATGCCTGTCACACCTATCACTTCTCTAACTCTAATACTATTTCTCATCTCCGTATCATACTTACACTATCTCACTAGACCTCTCTATGCCTATCACACTCCCCCTTTTCACTCAGCCATCTCATCCTCTGTACAGTACACACATTCCTATATCTGCATATGCACTAACCTCTACTCCTTCAATAACATAATGCTCTTCTCCTATAAAATCATACCCCACCACAAAAACACTACTTCAACCAACAATAGCCACTTCACTGTACACTTTACTACCTATAAACTCTACACTAAGTAACACAAATACCTCATCTCACACATTCTATCTCTAGCCTTGCCTCTGGGGACATACACCCAAACCCTGGCCCCTCTACTTCACCCATCTCCTCCTCCACATCTCTTCATCCCCACTCAGCTGATAAATCCCTCCATTTCTCAACATTAAATGCACAAAGCCTTTATAACAAAATCCCTAACCTCCATGCCTGGCTTCTCCACAATAAACCTGATATTCTTTCCATCTCTGAAACCTGGCTTAAACCATATATAAAAGACTGAGAATTGTCCCCTCCCAACTATTGTATTATCAGAAATGATAGAACACACAAAAAAGGAGGAGGTGTCTCTCTGCTTTACTTCTCATCCCTCTCAGTCACCCCTTACTCCAAATCTATCCCCAAATTTGGTAATGCTGAATTACTTCTAGTCCTCCTTCAAGTAAACAAGCATAAATCTATTTGTATTGCCACTCTTTATATTCCTCCCAGAAACAATGCCCCAGTCCTGGAGGACATTCTCTCCTGGCTCTCAACCAACATCTATAATGAAATTATAATTCTGGGAGATGCTAACATTAACTGGGACACAATTCAATCAACTAACTCCTTAAATATAAACCTCTATAACTTCACTCAACTTATTAACTCCTCAACCAGACCTTCCAAGAACTTCCTTTGTGGTAGTATCCTAGATTGGATCCTAGTATCCCATCCTCACTACATCTCCAATAGTGGTATGCTTCCTGATCCACTAGGTGACCACCTCCCAACTTTTGCTCATCGTCTTCCCTCCTATCTACAACAGTCCCATACCTACACCTCTACTTGGCACCTAAAAAACTTTAACCCCAACACATTCTCTGATGCACTAAGACAAGCTAACTGTAACCCATGCAAAACTCTACCCCTGGAATAATGCTATTACTTACTTC
Source organism: Protopterus annectens (assembly GCF_019279795.1). NCBI lineage: Eukaryota > Metazoa > Chordata > Ceratodontiformes > Protopteridae > Protopterus > Protopterus annectens. The sequence goes on from NC_056735.1 coordinate 912,618,380, forward strand.
AATGATACCTTCCTCAGCTTGCTAGACTCTTATGCTCCATGGAAAACAAAATGCATTAAAAGTAACCATGTCCCTTGGATAACTAAGAATACCTCAGCCACCATGCAACTCCACGATAAAGCTTGGAAACACTACCATAAAACCAAAACTATTATTTCCCTTAATGAATACAAAACACTTCACAACAAAGTAAAAAAAAAAAAACTTATTAACTCAGATCGCAAAGTCTATTTTTCCACTCTCCAAAATCATCACAGTAATAACCCTAAAAAATTCTGGAAAGGAATCTCCTCTCTTCTTAACCCAGGTAAACAAGAAAACCCTTGTCCCAACCCAAATGCCTCTGACTCAGAGTTAGCTACTCAATTCAACTCATTCTTTATTGATTACATTATCATATCCAAACTAGCATCATCTTTCACTAACAACCTTCTTCCCCCACAACATCCTCTACATATCCCCTCCACCTCCAGTACCTCCAGCACCCAAACGCCTCCCTTCTCCTTGAATCCCATTCCCACCTCTACCATAAAAAAACTTAATCTAAACTGAAACCTTGCTCTAATGCCCCTGATGAAATATGCTCCTACTTCTTACAGATTGCCACAGATGCCATTGCCTTCCCTATCAGCATCCTAATAAATTGATCTATTTCAAATTGCCATGTTCTCCAGCTCTGGAAAAAGGCCTATATTATCCCATTCCACAAAGGCGGTAACAATAATAATATCTCTAACTTCTGTCCCATTGTTATCCTATCGCCTATCTAAAAATTTCTTGAAAAATGTATCCACTTGCAACTCTTACCCTGTCTTATAAATAATAACCTTCTTACTCCCACCCAGCATGGATTCCGACCTAGCCACATCAACACCACCACTACCCTCCTCTCATTCCTGGAAACTGTAAACAAAGCTTGCAACTGTGGTCATATTGTAACCACACTTCTCCTAGATCTCTCTAAGGCCTTTGACACCATCTCTCACAACCTTCTTCTTGCTAAGCTCTCTAAACTAAATCTGTCCCACTCCTCTATTAACTGGTTCACCAGTACATATCTAATAGGCAACAAGCAGTTAAGTGGAAAAAAGCTACTTCACCATTCCTAAATACTCCCACAGTTGTGCCACAAGGCTCAATTCTAGGCCCCCTTTTATTCAATATTTTTATTATCAACTTCTACCATGCCATCCCCAATGCCAACCTCATCCAATATGCCGATGACTCGACAATAATCTGTTCTTCAGCCTCCACCTTTTTACTCGCAAAAGTAACACAAGATGTCTTCTCCTCTACAGAACAATGGATGCTACAAAACCATATAGCACTAAATGCAACCAACAATAAGCTAATGCTATTTCCCCCTTTTAAAACTCCCACCTTAGACAAAAACTCTTTCTCTATCACCAGTCAAAATAATACCCCTCTTGAAATAGTCTCCATTGCTAAACTATTAGGAATCCTCATCAAAGACTAACTAAAGTTTGATATCCATCTTCATACAAACATCAAAAAAACTCACAAAAAACTTGCCATGCTTTATCAACACAACCGTTTCATCTCTCCCTCCACCAGACTTACTCTTGCTAACACATACCTCATCCCTTCTGTATGGTGCCTCAATCCTTACCGATCTACAATCCTCCCTCAAATCAAAACTCTTCTCCTGTTACTATAAAATCTCAAAATTTGCATCTGGCCATAGATCCAATACTCCTCACTGAATCTCCCTGCATTAACTGAACTGGCTGGAGCTGCCCAATTATCTTACCTATGTTCAACTTATCCAAGCTCACAAACTTATTTTTTGTCCCTCTCTATGCCCTTCCCTTGCCTCTACCTTCCAAATGCATCTTCTTAAGAGATGTCTTCGACCTAACTTCCAAAATCTGATAGAAATACATAAACATGCATGCTCTCCAGGCAAACATCTTCTATCCTTCTGCCTAGCACGTCACGGGAATTCTCTCCCACCACTTATCCGTACCACTAAAAGTCCCTCTATCTTTAAAACTTTCCTTCATTCGTACCTAATCTCACAATGGGAATGCTCTTGCTCTCCTCTTACATAACATCCTTAACTATAGCTCTCTTAATATCAACATATCTGCTTATAACCCTATGCCCATAACTTCCTGAAAGGTTCAGACTTTCTTTATAGTACCTTAATTTGCTAACAATGGGATGTTTCATGCATTCTTCTCCTTTATATGTCAGTTTATTCCAACTGTTGTTAGCGTGTATATTTTTTTCAAATTTTATCCATTAAGTTTTTTTTGGTAAACTTTGTTAGGCTTGTTGTTCTGTAATTCTTTAATTCTACTACATTTGGATTGTATTTGTATTTACTGGAGCTTTTCTCCCCAGGACTCCATAGAAAATGGGCTCCTCATGGCCCGATGGACCATCCTGGTAAACAAACTGCAAATAAATAAATAAATAGTTTAGAGTGGATTTTTCTGATTGTCAGATAGATGTGTTTATCAAATTTTAGTGAGTCATCTATCGTTACCCCTAGCAGCTTGGTCTGATTGGTGGGTTCAATTCTGTACATTCTGTTAGATAGTATGGAGAGGGCTTGGGTACTGGGTTTGGAAGATTTATTAGAGAAAATGATGAGCTTGGTCTTATTTGGATTTAGGATGAGTTGATGGCTGGTTAGGTACTTTTCAATGTCTTGGAATGACAATTGCATTTTGTGTTGCAGTTCTTGTGGGGAGTGGGCTGAGCAGATAAGGGAGGAGTCATCTGCATATTGGATGATGGTGGCATGTTGGGTTGGCAGTATATAGGTTGTTGGTAAATATTATGAAGAGGAGGAGCCCAGGTATGGAGCCTTGCTGTACCCCCGTGGTGACTGGTAATAGTGGGGAGAGACTGTTTGCCCATTTAGTGGCCTGTTGATGGTCGGATAGATAACTGTAAAACCATGTTAGGGGTGTGGTATTGAGATGGTAAGTTCCAAGTTTGTTGAGGAGCAGCTGATGGGATACTGTGTCAAAAAAAGCTTTTGACTTATCTAAGAAAATGGCTGGGACTAGATGTCCTTCATTTTTGAGGTAGCAAATGGTCTCTGTACAGGTTATGAGGGATGAGTTAGTACTGTGTTTAGGCTTGAAGCCATGCTGGGTGCTGGAGAGTAGACTGTTGGTAGTGAGGTGACTCATAAGTTTCTGGTGGATGCACTTCTCTAGAATTTTGGCAAGGGGGGACAGAATGCCTATCAGATGGTAGTTAGTTATGTCTCTAGATGGGCCATCCTTATGAATTGGTATGATATTTGAGATTTTCCATAATTTGGGAACGTATTGTTCGGAGATCAAGTGATTTATTAGTAATGATATGGAGTAGGCGATGGATGGGCAGCTAGTTTTAAGTATTCATTTGGAAGTTGGTCGGCAGTTAAACAGCAAGGTTTTAATTTACGTAGGAGATTTTTTATTTAGGAAGTTGGGATGGGAATAAAGGAAAAGGAGTTTGCGTCATTAGAGGTACGGGAGGGGACAGTGAGTGTGTGATTGTTTTGCTGTCTAGGAGAGAAGTGATAGAGTTGAAGAGGTGGGAATTGAATTGTGAGGCTAAAGGCACAGAGGAGTTAGTAGTTGGGGGGGGCAGGGGTAGGGTTTTTTCTGGGGTTAAGAAGGTGGTTGATATTCTGCCAGAAATTTTGTGGATTGTGTTGGTATTTTTGTTAGCAGGTGAAGAAATAGGTTCTTTATACTCGATGATGTTTTTCTTAGCATGGCTTCTAAGTTGTTTGTAAAGGGTGAGATAGTTGTTATTTTTGGTCATATGATATAGTGACCAAGCCTTATCTCTTTATTTCATTAGTTGTTTTGTTTCTTTAGAAGCCATGGTAGCTGTTTGGTTTTTTGGCAAATTTTTCTGAGGGTGGCAAGACTATTTAATATTTAAAGGAATTTATTACTGAAGTATTCTACACCTAGGTCTAGTTGCAGTTTTTTTAATGGGGACCAGTCGCAGTTCTGTACTAGTAAATTGAAGCTGTCAGAGGAGAGATATTTTTTGCTATGGATGTATTTGTATGAGATACTGGTTTGGATATGTGTTTTCTTCCTAACTAGAAATGTAGGGGCATGGTCACTTAGCGTGACTGGTAGACAGCCTGCCTGGTACCCATGGTTTGGTTTATTGGTTAAAATACAGTCTAGAAGTGATTTTTTATTGAAGTGCTTGTCGATGCAAGTCGAGTAGTTAATAATTTGGGTGAAGATGTATAAGTTTATATATGAAGTAGGGGCGTCGGAGGAGCAGGAGAACCAGTCTAGGTTGAAATCACCTAGAATGATGGTTTCTTGGGATAGAGAAAAAGATGACCAGGATAGGAGGGATTCTATATTGTGCAGGTATACACAAACACACACACACACACACACACACACACACACACACACACACACACACACACACACACACACACACACACACACACACACACACACACACACACACACATATATATATATATATATATATATATTTGTGTGTGTGCGTGTATGTGTGTGTGTATATATATATATATATGTGTGTGTGTGTGTGTGTGTGTGTGTGTGTGTGTGTGTGTGTGTGTGTGTGTGTGTGTGTGTGTGTGTGTGTGTGTTTGTGTGTGTATTGCACATATATAAACAATTATAGCAATTTTTCTGCATATTTAGTTATTATATTTTCATTTTTCTGTAAGATTATTAAAGAATTAAACATTCATAAGTTTCAAATAATTTATACAAATTATTTTTAAATTCCTGTTGAAAAACTGTCACAATCATTTTACTATTCAGTATAAGTATTATAGATTTGTGTATTTTTATTACTATTAACTAGAAAAAAATAACTTCAGAAATAATTACTTAGTGAACAGTTCAACTTCAGTTCTGCTACTAAGAACATCTGCATTACTTACTGGATCAAAGCATAGTCCTTACCTGAAATTCCAGGCCTTATTTCATGTCATTGGAGATTGATATCCTTTTCCTTCTGTTTTCTATTTTCTCCTTGTCTTTCTTGGATCTACTTCTTTTGTTGTGGTATTGGTAATGAGAACTGTTGCTTCAGCAGAGAAAAATCATCTTCATTTAAACAAATGGTCTCTGTTCCTTTTAAGAAATGACTGGTTCTACAGTTTGTAAGAAAAAAACATTTTGTGTAGAGATGTGTACTAAATGCCTTGTTCTTGCTGTTGCAGCCCTTGCTGTGTAGCTTTGTTTCATCCTGGGCATTCACATTAATAGTGTGTTACTTGTGCTACACATTGACCTTTTGCTGTGGTTTTGGGCCATGTAAATATATTTTTCAAATTTTCAGTATCTATTTCTTTTACATTTTTAGTAACAATACTCAGATTCTCCTGTTGTGCCACTTCACCATCTTTTCATCAGGTGCATGTTTAAATATATGGTAATATGATAAAACCAGTATTTCATTTTCCAGTCATCTAATTTCATTTATTAATCTGTCTTCTATCAAAATGAAAAAAATGTGTTAATTTCATGTAATCCATGTTCTCTTTTAGATTCTCTGCTTGCATTTGCTTTAGAAATTCAGCATAGGTTTTGTCATTGGTCAGCATCTTCAACATTTTTTAATATCTCAGCACCACAACAAATAAGGATTAGTGCTTAGATTTTGCCATTGTAATTTTTTGTATTTGAAAATATTTTACTTTCTATTCTGTTTTATTTTTGAAGACAAGTCAATATATTATGTTTTGTATGGGGATATTTTCTTCTATCAATAGATTATTCCTTACAATTAGAATGAATTGCAAATGATTATTCATAGCAGCAGGTATTTCATCACATCTGCAAACAAATAGGTGTTTCACTCTCTCACTACCTTTGTTCATGTTTCTTGAGCACTCCCAAACACAAACAATAGTATTACAATTACCGGCACCTCAATTGGGTGAGTTCTGGGGCAAGAACCAGAATTCATCGGTATGTTACCCATCCCAGTTTTAAACATGTCCTAGTCTGCTCCTCACCCTTCTCATCTTGGTTACCACTTGTGCACGCTGCTGTCCATAACAAGTGTGGCCTCTGCTGACTTCCTCGCCATATGCAATCTCTAGTCCTGCTCAGTATTACTAAATCAAGCTACACTGTCTGAGAACTAGCTCACTCTGCCAAAAAGTCAGTGTCCTACAACCATGGCTACTCCCTTCTTATATGTAGACATGTCCTCAAAATGGGACAAAGAGCAGCGGTTAAACATTTCCGCCCTACAGTGTGCCCACCAGTATCTAAGAGATAAGGTGTGAGGCACAGTTGTTCATGACATCAAAAATATGACTGGCATCAGTCACACGGCAAAGCACTGTCATACGTGAGGCAAGGACATGATAAGATAGGCCACACATGAGCTGTGTAGCATAGGAGCCGCTAAGTTTGCAAAAAGAGGAAGGCATCTCTCACTGCACTCCTCATGGATGGTGAGTTATTTCTACCATTCCTGCACAGAGGTAAAGAAGGTATGGATACCATACCAGGAGACGCAACACTGGTTCCGGGAGTGGCCAAATTTTGTACTTCTAACAGGGGACCAGCCAAGTTAATAGATATAACATATTAAAAAAAAAAAGGACTCCCATAGGCTAAGGTATTCTTTCAGGTTTATTGAGCACTTTCATTCCTTATGTTCAAAACGAATACAAAACTACTTAACTACTTTGTTCTGTGGCACTGTTCTTTTGGTTTATGTTACTCTATACAACATATATGCTCTACAGGAACTCTGTAGAAACTGACTACTCTAAGTATAAGATAACCACTGCTTATGTTCTCCTAGTAACTTATGGTGTTTAGAATTGGGGTACCACCAGCACCTGTACGTGTATGTTTCTTGACTAAATGCGCCCACCTACCACTTGCCTACACCACAGGACATTATATGTTATAGGGATGATCATCTTCAAACTATTATTTATTATCGTGTGTGTTAGCAAAAAAAAAAAAGTAATAATAAATAATATGGAGATAGTTGTAGAGGCTAGAACAGAACAGCTGGCTAACTCAGCTTTTGTACGGGATCTAACAAATGATGCCAATGCACCTGGCATACATACTGTCAGTGTCTGTAGACTTATAGATGCAACAATGTTCTTGCACTTACTGCTATGTGGGTCTGTCAAATGTTCCTGTGTAGGAAGCAGTGATTAGATTTTTATATGCTATGCATCATAGGTATTACCTGGGTGCTATGGAGACACATTCATAATGATCGCTGGCATGTTGCACTCTACCAGGCAGCTGACAGAATGGAAACCCTTCCTGTAGAAGTAACACTGTCTATGGACAATTGATGGGCCTTTAATGTGTGCAATTTGTGGCTCCCTCCATTTCAGGGAGATGGACAATATCATAAAACTAATGTAATGAAGAGTCTCTTTCCCCTCATGTATCAGGCAAACATATGTGCTCATCCATGAATCATTAATTTATCAAAGAATGCCTTGAGTTTTTTACAGTTTGATGCCTGTGAAATACTTAATCTGTCTGCTGTTTACGAGTGGAAAGTCCATTTAGATAGAGTTTTAAGAGTGACGCATATCTTTTTATCTATTGGCATGGGAAGGACACAAAATCCTTAAGAAACAGTGTTTTTTCACCATTGAGGTCACCCATGACCTTACAATGTCTCAGCCTACAGAAAGACAACCCTGGTGTTGCCAGTCTGTCAAGGGAGGTGATTTTATCCTGTTTCTATATCACTTTCACTCATGCAACTTTCTGCTGGGTAGCACATCTATTTGGCTGATTGCAGTGGTGAAATATAACAAATGTTATCTATTATTTATTTATTGCATTTGTTAACCAGGAAAGTCTACTGGGCCTACTAGGTGAGCTCATTTTCAGTAGAGGCCTGGGAGAAAAGCTCCATAAACATTAATAGTACATACAAGAATAAGCACAATATACAGTGTATATACAGTCTTAATGCATGGAAATAAATATTAAACATAATGGTACAAGTTATTTACAAACATTGCACATCATCATTTTTACAATTTGATTATTGAGGATTAAGTTAGTCAGGTAGGGTAGCAGTTTTGATTCTTGTTGGAGTTTTGTAGGCATAAGCAGTTGAATTCAAAAAGTCAGAGAGAGCTCCTAAGTAGTGATATTGTAGAGGGATATAGTAGTGAATCGGGTTTTAGGAGATACTGTTTTGGCATACGTGCATTGCCAAAGAGAAGAGAGGTGTGTTCTGAGAGACATTTTAAAGAAAGCAGGATTACTGATTGTTCTGATGGAAGGTAGGACGGCATTCCATAGTTTTGAGACAGTAAAAAAAAATACAGCATTTGACCAGCTGCAAGGTTTGGTTTTTCAGCTTTCAGCATCATTGTGTTTATGGATCTTAGTGGCCTGGTCAGGTGGTATGTAGTCAATAAGGAGGAGAGGGAGGGGCGTGTTGAAGGCTTGTATATGAGTTTATGTTTATTTATTTATTATTTATTACTTATTTACATTTGTTTATCAGGAAATTCCAACTGGACACAGATCCTTTTTTAGTGGAGACCCCTGGGAGAAAAGCTCCACTGAACAATAAATGAGCAGCAGAGTACATGAAGAACAATTGAATATACAAATGATAGCAAATAATACATGCTGCAGCAAACATTAGCTATACATACAATATGAAACATAGTAATGAACAGATATACCAATATCTAGCTAGAAGGTAGGAATAAAGGTAGGATGTATATACAGATAGTACTAAGCTCACATGGATATTGTTCTAAACTCATATACACAAATCTTATAAACAAATATTGCACTAAACTCAAGCAGGTAATAAGCAGAAGCTTCACACGAAGGTGGAACAAGCTAGAAGGGCTAATGGGATGGAAAGGGAAGACAGAGGCATAAGAGAGGAGACTGAGTGAGCAGTATATGTGGTAGTGAGAGGAAGCTAGGTGTGAGTCAGTTGGATATGTATTTGGAGTATAGATGAAGTGAGGTAGTTAATCATATTATAACAGGTCTGAGAGATTGAGTGAGGAGGGAAGGGGAGTGTAAAGGGTGAGCTAGAGCCTGCAGTAAATGGAATGCAATGATCAGACAGTGTGAGACAGGGTGGCTAGGGGAGGAGAGAGGAAGGAGAGATAAAAGGAGGATTACAAATCGGGATTGGTACATGGGCATAGCCATAGACTTTTTAAGTGAGTTTTTAGTGCAGTCTTGAAGTGATTGCAAGAAGGTAGTGTGGTTATAGAGGGGACGAGATTGTTTCATAATCTGGATATGACGCAAGAGAATAGTGCTTCTCCCACTGAGTTCTTGGGTTTGGTCACGAGAAGTAGATTTTTGCTGCTGGAGTGTAGTGATCTAGTGGAGTAGTAGGTTTGGAGAAGGTTTTGAAGGGATGGGACTTTTAAGAGGCTGGTTTACTAACTTGTGGATGATAGAGAGTTGATTCAGGTGAAGAAAATGAGGGAGTTCAAGCCAGTCAAGTTCTCTAAGTGAAATACAGTGCTGGCTGCGATAAGATGCACCAGTGACAAACTTAGCAATTTTATTCTAGTAAGCCTTGAGCTTGTTTAGGTCTGTTTGTCTAAGTTGGGTAAGTATAGCAAAGGTGCAGAGGAAAGTGGAGATTAGATGGGAATTGGCAGCAGAAATTATGGCAGTCTTGATGAAGAATTGTTTGCTTCTGTACAATGCACCTAGTTTTTTTGTGAACCTTTTCTATGGAAAGAAAAATATGATTGTTAAATCTGATATTGATATCAATCTCAACACCAAGTAGTTTGGTGTGTTCTGTCGGGGAGATGACGGTATTGTCTTTGGCTAGAATACTAAAGTGGTGGATAACTGGGTCAAATTTAGTGCGTTGAAAGATAAGGGGTTTAGTCTTGCTTGGGTTGAGTAATAACTGGGCATTAGATACTCAGTTTTCTACAGATGAAAAGGCTTCCTGTATGATTTTGTAAAGTTCAGGTATAGTTGGGGCTGAGCAGATGAGGTTGGAGTCATCTGCATACTGTATAAGAGAAGCAGGATTGATGGCTGTGAATAGATCATTGGTGAAGAGTGAGAATAGTAGGGGACCAAGGATGGAGCCTTGGGGAACACTGAGTGTTACAGGAATCGAGGACATAGGTCATTATGTCAGACAAGTGATTGTTGGGTGCCAGTTAGATAGTTGAGAAACCAATCAGTAGTTGATTGGGAAAAGTATAGGTTAATGAGAACAGAGATTAGTAGTTTGTGTGAGACTGTGTCAAAAGCCTTGGATAGATCCAGAAAAATAGCAGAGGAGAACAGGCCATTATTTTTATGATGAAGGATAGCATTTGTGGAAGAGAGCAAGGTTGTAGTAGTGCTGTGGTATGGTCTGAAGCCATGCTGGCTGCTCAAGAGAATGTTATTAGCCAAGAGGTAGTTTAAGACTTGAGAACGGATGTGTTTCTCAAGTATCTTGGAAAGTGGATAAAGGATGGCTATGGAGCAGTAATTGGAAAGTTCTGTGGAGGACCTTTATGGAGGTGAATGATGTGGGGATGTTTTCCACAGTGTGGGGACATTGCTTTCTGATAAGGACTGATTAATTAAGATAGAGAATGGATTAGCTAGGGCTTCTGCTACTATTTTTAGGTATACAGAGGGGAAATTGTCAGCTGCTTTGTAGGCTTATGTTTCAACAGAAGTTTTTTTTTTTTTTCTATAGGAGGTAGGTACTGATGTAAAAGAAAAAAAAAACTGTGGGCAGAGTATTTGGTTTTGGTGTAGGGAGGGTGAGTAGAAGGTTGTGTTGTTTAGTCAAAGACAGAATGGTTTCAGTAAAGTATCTATTGAATGAGTCAGCAATACTGCTGGAGGAAGGGGGAGTGGTAGGTGGGGGCTGCCTACTTAACCTGGTTGGAGAATGGAGTTTATTTTGGACCAGAATTGATTAGGGTTGTAATGGGAGGAGTTTAGGGAAGACTGATAATATTGGGTTTTATCTTCTTTTATTTGCTTTTTGACCTTGTTGCGCAACTCTAGGAATGTCTATCTAGAGGTGGGAGTTTTTGTTAAGCGCCGGTGCTCCCAGGCCTTATCTATGATTTTCATTAGTGCCCTGGTGGTTTTTTGTAGCCAAGGGGAGTGCTATGTTTTGACTCTGGCATTTCTTGCAGGGGCATGTGTGTTTAGGATGTTTAGGAAGGTGGTATTGAAGACGTGGATGGCTTCATCCAGACTGAGATACTTTAGTGGTGTCCAATCATATTTTTGATGGGATGAGATAAAGGAGAGAGGGTTAAAGTTTACCCTATTTTGGATTTGCCTATAGATGATGTGTTTAGCATAATTTAAGTGGTGTCTCAGAAGGAATGTTGAAGCGTGGTCACTGAGGCTGTCTGGTAGACAGCCAGCTAAGTATGAGTGAGGATCTTTATTGACTAATATCCAGTCGAGAGTAGTAGCAGTTATGTGCAGTGGTTAATTGTGAATAAGTGAGGTAGTGTGGGAGTTTGAGCCAGTTTAACTGTTGTAGAGATAAGCAGTGGTGTGTTGAGTTTATTGAATTGGTTACAAATTTGGCAATCTTCTGTAACATGAGCCCAGTTTGGTTTTCAGGGAAGACTGGATATTGTTGAGGATTGGGCACCATATAGTAGAGATTGTAGCAGGAAGGATGCTGCTAAAGCTTTTTTAGCAGTAATATTAAGGTAGAATTTGTGTCTATAGATGGTACCTAATTTTTATGTGTTTTTTTGATGTTGCTATGGATATGGAGGTCACATTTTAGATTTTCATCAGTAATAACTCCTAGCCATTTGGTACTTGGAACAACATCATTGAGATTATTATTATGGGATTAGACAGAAAAATCATTCTTGTTCAAAGCGGTAGTTTTTTGGGGGGGGGTGTTAGAAGCTTGGTTTTACAGTGATTTAGAGTGAAATGGTTGTTTCGCATCCAAGTTTCAATTGAAGTTAAAGCATTTTGGGTAAGATGTCGTAACTCAGATTTAGACTTGGCAGTATTGTAGAATCATCTGTATATTAGATAACTGTGCCATGGTTAAGGGTGGTGCGGAAGTTGTTAATAAATATACTGAAAAGGAGGGGACCTAGTATAGATCCTTGAGGTACATCTGTGGTTGTGTTGAGAAAAGGTGAAAAGGATTGTTGCCATTTGGTGGGTTGTTACCTATTGATGAGATAGTCTGAGAACCAGTTTAAGGTATGGGGTGAGATACCTATGTTGGTGAGTTTTGTGAGCAGAAAGGGATGTGAAAACATGTCAAAGGCCTTAGAGAGATCTTGGAACACTGAGGAGACTATGTGACAGGCATTGCCAGCCCTGTTTACTGTGTCCATAAAGGATACAAGAGCAGTGCAGGTACTATGACCTGGCCTGAATCCATGTTGTGTGGGGGAACGTATCTGGTTTTGGACAAGACAGTTAAGAAGTCGATTTTGAATACATTTTTCTAATATTTTAGAGATGGGAGAGAGGATATCAATGAGTCAGAAATTAGACATATAAGAGCTTTTGCCACCTTTATGGAGTGGATGAACAAATGGTTCTTCCATACATTTGGTATACTGGACTCCTGAATAGATCTATTGAGGAGTATGCTGATAGGATAGATAATGAAGTTTGTAGATAGTTGTAGAAATTCAGCAAGTAAATTGTCTGGCGCATTAGTACAAGGTTTGAATTTATGAAGTAGTTTTTTATAGTGGACGTTGGTATAGGTGACAATGAGAACAGAGGAGTAGCAGAGGAGTGTGAAGTGGGAGGTTCAAGTGGGCAGGGGTCTATAGGTGGGAAGGCAGTAGTGAGTTTAGCTATGGTGTTAACAAAATATGAATTGAAGAGCGAGGCTATCTCAGTGGGAGTTTTATCTGGATTAGGAATTGTTATACTTGCCTGGATGGAGTAGGGAATTGATTGTGCTCCAAAATTCCTTTGGGTTTACTTTGTGTTGGTCTTGAAGGCTTAGGAAGTGTTCTATTTTATTCTTAATCACTAGTCATTTTGCCTGGTTGCATAATTGTTTATATTGAATGAGGTCATTAGGATTTTTATTTTTTGCCAGGTTTTCCAAGCTTTATCCCTAGCAGACATAATTTGCTTTGTGTGTTTGATAAGGCAGGTTGCCTGTTTAGCTTAATTTTAGTCAAGGTGGGGCTAAACTATTTAAAATTCCAAGAAATGTTGAACTGAAGAGTTCAACAGCCTCATGGAGAGGGAGATATTTGAAGGGGGTCTAGCTGATCCTTGTAAGATTTCATTAAAGGTGTTTAGGGGTGAAGTGAGATAAATCTATGGTTTGCTTAACTTGGTGTGTGCTTAGGACTGAGGTGGTCTTACGAGTTATCAAGACTGATAAGTCATTACTAATACTATTCTGTAGTGTGCCGGAGGAGGAAATTTTGTTAGGATCGGAGACGAGTATCCAATCCAAAACTGAGCCACTGCCTGTTTTATTGTTGGGCTTGGTTATACTGGTTATTAGTTGCATATAATTATATAGGTTTATATTGGTGGAAGGATCCTGATTAGAAATATCAAGCCAGTTAATATTAATGTCCCCTAGGATGATGGTTTCATTTGTAATATTATTTGTTGACCAAGCAAGAATATCTTCGAGTATAGGAATGCTGTTGCCTGGGCGGCTGTATATGACTATGATACAAAGGTTTTCATTGCTATTCATTTTTAGAAAGGATACTAGTATCTCTGCTGTTGAGAATTGCGGAACAGGTTTTGTGTATTGAACAACAGTGAAGGTGTTTGGGTATATCAGGGTGATACCTCTCCCTTTTTTCTGTTGTCTATCTATTCTGAGGCAGTTGTAATCTTTGATATAAGGTTTTAACCATGTCTCAGTAATGGTAATGAAGTCTGTTTTTTTTTTTGTCTAACCAGGCATGTAGGTGTGGTATTTTATTTCTAATGCTTTGGAAATTGTTGATGGTGAAGTTTAGGGACTTTAAGGAGGTTGAGAGTTAAAACAGGCTGTAGGGAGACCATGTTTGAATGTATATTGCCGCATTGACTTAGGTTACAGAGGGTGGGGAGATGTAGCTGTGCTAATGTCACTGCTGCTCCCATATTATTGCAGGATGCAGTTCTGAAAGTTGAGACATACTTTTCCTTTATACTTGGATGCATAGAACTTGTTTACCATGCACTGTGCATTGTTTAAAACAAAAATACTAAAGCAATCCACATTCAGCAAAACAAGCATGGCATTTGATGTTTTTTAACTGTTTCCATAACTTCAACAAAGCCTATTCAGATAACCACTTCAAGGGTAAGCACTGCCTGATTTCACCTGTATCTCTATTAGATATCAGAGAATTTTAACTTTTGTAGCCAGCCTTCTGTAATGGCTTCAATGTTGTAATAACAGTTGTTAATCAGAAATGGAAATTTCTATAAAAATAAAAGGGTAAATGTCTGAAAGAAAGTCTGTAGCAAGTAACAAACTTTTTCAAAACACTTCAAGTTTAATTCAGAATGATGTGAGTGCTGGACATAACTTATGATACATCCCTGTAAATCATTAGAAAGGCTGCATCATCCACAACAAGAGGGAGGAGAACAAAAAACTGTCAGGCATGGGAGCAGGATTTAGAAATCATGTTCTTAAAATCACAACAGCAAAGTTCTCAAAAGAGAGGAAGAGCATATTGAAAATGGATTCTGGGAAATATTCAGGCTTTACAAAAATGCATGTACTGTATAGACCAAAGAAGCTCATACTGATTGTATAAGCAGATTCAAAAGCAAAGAATACAGGTGGGTTGTACTTTGAAATACCAAGTTTTACAGTCCTGACCATAGGAAATGTCAAAAAAGAATGTCTGGAACACATAGGAAAAAAATATTAATTTTACTGATTTTACAAGCCCCACCAAACCGCAAACGTATATATGCCACCTCCATGGTCACACCAACTCAAAGAAGTGAGAACTTTCATATAAAAAACAGCAATCAAGGTTATATTTCTCAATGTTTTTAAGGGTGCAGCTTCTCAAGGAAACTCACCTCAACCAACTACAGGAGAGTTATAAGGGTATTACCTTTTGCTAAAAAAGTAATTTTAGTTTACTTTTAAAATGTATTGTGGAAAGTTGAGTGTTTTTATGGAGCTAAATGCCTTGCCCGTCTCTCCATTTCATTCTTTTTATTCATACTGTGTGGATGATGTGCTCATATATAAATGAATAAGTATTAGAGGCAATATATTCCATCTTGTTTTAGGCAGAAGTGCCTATTTTTTAGCCATGACTTGGGAGACAGTGTAGTTAAGTGCTTATCTCAGGGTCTGACAATGACAAAGTTAAGAATAAACTAATAACAAGTAGGAACACACGGAGAAGTGCAGAAGTAGCTTGTAGCATTAATACTCTTCATTAAATAGCTAGACGTGCTTAAAGTGTGAATATGTTTGAGCTTATATCTTTGTAGGAGACGTGACTATGTTTTTAGATGTTGTTGCTTTAGGCTCTGAGTTATGTGGGACTGAGGGACTGTGGTCCCATCCATAGCTGATACAGAAGGGAAAAGCATGCCAATAATTAAAAATCTAATATTATGAAACAGACAATGTCACCATCAAAAAGATAACCATGAACTGCATCCTGTGGTCAGAGATGAGGGGTTCCACACTTCATTTTTTAGTAGTTTTTAGTAGTTAGAAAGTAAGCAGTAAATTAGGCCTGGTGCAGACTTCTCCTATTGCATTACTTTCAATAACCTTCTTACAGTGCTATAATATGGAAATATTCACATAAGTGACTGCCTACAAAATATAAATTAAAGGCCTGGCGTATATGCACCAAAATTAATCTTAACTGACCGAATGACTGGCCCTGTATTTAAAAATGTAATGGTGCTTGGCAGGATCATGTGCTGTTACCCTACTCTGAAGTCAATGGGACTAGAAAACAATGTTGTCCTTAATTAAGTAAAACATGTCAAGTGGCATGCTGCTTTCTGCTGCATACCAGACCTATACTCATCATCACAGTATCTCCTCACATGATCCCAAACATCATGATGGTTTAGATGACAGGATTGTTAGGAGGTGCAAGGATTCGTGGAAATATCAGTGGAGCTTCTATTCATTTTATAAGGGAGCACCAACAGGGAACTGTGTGTTGATAGTGCCATAACTGTTTTACCCTGAATAATTGTCACTGTAATTAAGTTACTTCAGTGATTTAGATATGTTTGTTTTGTGGTGTCATACACTGAAATAATAGCAAGATTCTCGGGCATTGCTTTTTCATCCAGCATGGTGCAAATACTTGATTCATCAACATTTAAAAGAAAAATATTCACAAACAAAATAAGGTGCAGGTTATTTGCTTTCCTATAAATATAGCTAGAAGAAAAAAAAATACACAAGCAACCAAGAAACATGTAGTCGTATTAATGGGATGGCACAACATCATATATTTTATGCAAGCAGAACATTGCATTACAGCATGTTCAGTTCAAAGCTCCTATTGTTTTTAACTATTAAATATAAACTGAAATTGCATATTATTATCATGTCCCCAATGCATCAGACATAGAGGAGTAATAATGCATTATAACATCTTAAAATTGTTATAGTGCCACTTTCCATATGTTTTAGAATTTACTTCCCTTTTACAATTACATTCGTCTAATGTTTTGTAACCTACTTAAATAGGCTAACCTTTTAAAACATACACTAAAGAATACAGCCTGCATTGTCATCGCTTCTACCCCAAAAAACACAAACACAAACACACACGCGCACACACACACACACACACACACACACACACACACACACACACACACACACACACACACACACACACACACACACACAAATCTCACACTTCACACCAGCATTGTGTTAATATTATATGATGAAGAGATGGAAAGGATAAACACAAGTCTTTATATTAGAAATATTGCTACAACTAAGAGCATAAATAAGGTTTCATTTTCAGTGCTAATTAAGTTGTTGCTGGATAGAAACGGTCTCTTCCTTTTGAACAAATTTAGCCTTTGCTGCTGCAACTGCTGTATGTATTTTCACTGAATTTTCATTCCTGGAATCCTAAAATCCCCAATTAATTCTCATGAATACATCATTCATATCTTATAGTTATTTTGAATGTGATTTCAAGACCTGGTAATTTACAGGAGTGACTGTAAGCATAAGGGCAATTTTCTGTTTTGCAACCTAAAAAATAAAAGCTCTTTCCTTCTACTATAGTGGTAGGCAGCTATTATAATAAATGAAGCATGCTGCAATGTTACTTCATAATTTTATAAGTTTTATATTTCTTCAAAGAAGTAAGTTGTGATTATTTTCAGGTGGGTAAAGGTGCTGACCCAACTGTATGCCATTGATTTAGTGGAAAACTATGTCTGTGATGAAATGTCTAATACAACTACATTTTAATCATCAATAGGTATAGCTGTTGTTTGCAATGAAGAGCGGCCCAGCAAGGTTAAGATACAATGAAAAGATTGCATAAAATGAAGATAATAGATTGGGCCGGATTTACAAAGGCTTGCACAGAGTGTAAGAACAGTGTAAGACTGCAGACAGGCAATATGTCTGCCAAGCGATTCAGCAATAGCCAATAGGGGCGTGCATGAGAGCTTCTAAAGCTACTCTTGCACGGACAGTGTTAGGTTATGCAAATTACCTCATTTGCTGCTGAAAGCTATGCAAATGAGGTAAATTTGCTTTCCAGGAAGCACTAACCTGTCCGTGTAAGAGTAGTGTTATCTGCAGAAATGTACTCCATTGGTAACGGAGTACCGTTCTGCAAATAGCAAAACGGAGCAATGACAGCTCCAAATAGATGCATCCAGTTGAGGAAACATGCCAATGGCCAAATATAAGGCCATTGGCATTAATATGTGTTGCAAAATAATGAAAAACAATAATTATTTTTACACCCCCGATCTCCGATGTTTAAGCATAGTGCAGCGCCGGGCAAACCTGCGGAGCTGTAAAAACCAGAAAAAAAAAATTAAAAGTGAAAAATAGGCATTTTAATACAAATATTCATCTTCCATGCAAGTGGATGGCAGGCTGAAGGCAACATGGCCACTGCGTAGTCTTTGCTAAGGGGGGAAGCACAGTGTGAGAGATGTAACCAAGCATTAGTAGGCAATCCTATGCAAATGAGTATAAGGATAGTGAATCCCAATTTTCCCTGCCATGTCAACCATGTCCCTAGAGTGTAAGAGTAGGATTAGGGGTGTAACAGAGTAGAAGATAGGTGACATCATGACGGGGGTATGTATCTAAGACTGTAAGCCCATTGGAGCAGAGTGGCATGTGCCTGCTGTGAGTTACTGAAGACTGGAAGAGGCGTGTCCCTAGTTGTCTGAACTGAAAGCCAGAAACCGAAGACATACGCTGTGGCTACCACCAAAGTTTCTTGCAAAGATGCTTACAATGTGTGCGCACGTGTGCACTCCTGTAAACCCGTGTAAGCCTGTGTGCACCCGTGTAAGCCTGTGTAAGACCGTCTAAGCCTGTGTGTGCGTGTGTGCATCCCTGTAAGCCTGTATAAGACTGTCTAAGCCTGTTTGCGCGGATGTGCACCTAACTAAGCCTGTGTAAGGCTGTGTGAGTGCACGTGCGCGTGTTTGTGTGGCGCTGCCCCCTGCAGAAAAAGAAAGGGAAAAGGAAGGAAAAGTAGTAGTAGGAAGTTAACCAAGGAGAATAAGCAGAGCTGCCAGGTGAAATCAGTCAGAATCAGCCAATTACACAGGCAGTACACTAGCCCAGCCCAGCACTTAAAACTCTGCAAACAACATCCCCCCATGTTCTACACAGAAACACTGCAACACTGCAGTATACAAAGAGAAGTGAAAACTTAAAAAGCTTAACTGAGACAAAAAAAATGTTAGGGGCTGCCATTGTTATTATAAGGCAACATGTGCAAGTTGCTGAGGGAGGTGCCAATGTGAATGTTGCTGAACAACCCACAGTGAGGAGCCGGAGAAGAATGTACAGACCCAGGGTAATCTAGCAGGGGCTACATGAGCTGGAAATAGTGGAGTGCTATAGAGTGGACAGAGAGCTCCTGCAGCAAATTGTTGAGCTGTGCAGGCCACACCTCACACATAGAATCAACAGAGCGGAACCCATCCCAGTGGAAACCAAGGTATGTGTTGGCCTAAGAATACTAGCAACAGGTACCTTCCAGAGACCAACTGGTGATATGATGGGGATTTCACAGGCATCAGCATCCAGGGTACTGCACCAGTTCCTGAATGCCATGTCAGCACATGTCAGTGATCATGTATATTTCCCCAATTCCCGTGAGGTATTGGCCAGCAATATGTGTCTCTTCCAGCAAATAGCGGAATACCCTGAGGTAGTGGGTGCAATTGACTGCACGCACATACACATCAAAGCACCTGCCGGTGAGCGAGGTAGGGCCTACATCAACCACAAGGGCTTCCACTCCATCAACTGCCAGGTGATGTGCAATGCCCAGGGCATAATACTGAATGCGTGTGCTGGCTGCCCTGGAAGCTACCACGACTCCCATATCTGGCATCTGACTCAGCTGTATCAGACATTTGCCAATGGGGGCATCCCTGACGGTCACCTAGTGGGGGATGCTGGATACGCACTGGAGCCGTGGCTGATGACACCCATCAGAAATGCACACACACCTGAACAAGAACTCCATAATGAGGCACACGCACAAACATGAAATGTAATTGAGCGTGTCTTTGGGATGCTCAAGTCACGGTTCCAGTGCCTGGACACATCTGGTGGAGCCTTGCAGTACTCACCAACTACATGTACCCAAATTGTCATAGTATGTGCCATGCTACACAATATGATCCTGCAAAAACAGCTGCAGCAGGAACAGCATGAGGCAGGGCCAAATAGCCCCCTACCATTGCCAAGGCCTGCACAGGCACAGCGTGACTCGTCGGAGGAACAACCTGAGCCTGCCCCAGTAGGCAGAAGGAGGCGTGCCCAGTATGCCTTGGCCTTGGCAAAGAGGCAATGCATAGCACATACACTGGCTCAGTAGGAACCCTGGAAATGATAACTCTCTCTGACTCGCACCTAGAATAAAAGGGATGCCTAACTTGACACTACCTGTTTTCAAACATGTATAGGGAGTGTAGTATGTGCATCCGACATTGGCAGCCCTGCAGCACCACCAGAGGCATTATTGCCATGTTTTAAGCAATATAAAGCAGTGCTAAGCAGCATTTACCAATATTTAAAATATGTAAACAAAATTGCCTGTGCCAACTAGCGCAATGTTGGGCAACATTGAGCAATGTTGGGCAAGGTCAGGCAAAGCCATGCAAAGTTGAGCAAAGACAGTTAAACATGCTCATATTAGCTTTATTGTCCCTTAAGCAGTCTGGTCTGCCTAGCATGAAAATAAAAAGTAGTGACAGGGATCGAACCCATGATACAGTGCACTATAGTCACGGTACTGAACCACTAAGCCTTGATAGCATTTCAGTAGCACAGGCACAGCAGGACAATTGTACAGTAATTCAAACACAAAGACATACTGTATCATGCCCCTAAAGACGCATATGGGTAACCTCCACCACAGGCCTATGCAGACAGAGATCATCAGGCCAGGCAGTGTGATGTGGGCTGTGTAGGCTATGAAGTTGCAATCTAATGTAGGTGGCACTGGATGCTAAGAAGTGTAGTACAGTAGTATGCCCCAAGCCAGTATGATAGGCAACAGTACAGACTGAAATGGTGTACTGTACATAGCAGTGCAGGCATAGCAAATGTGAATAAGTGTCAAGTGAACCCCTCATCGTATGTACACCCACAGTAACAATCAAGTGTGCCCCTGGGTAGAAATGTACAAAGAATAGCTTCCCCCCCTGTATGTAGAAATGTTGATAAGTCTATGCAAAGTGTCTCATGGAAGCCCTGCAGGCACAGCATGATCCCTGTTGATCTATGACACAAAGGTGAGGCCTGCTGTAAAAATACAACTTGATTTTCCATACACATATAGTATAAATGTCTATACTGGGCGTGCTGACACACTCCAACAAATGTAGTGGTTTCATTCAGCATCACACAAGAAGGTCATACTGGCCATGCTCACACACTTAAAAAACGATGCAAATGTCAGGCAACAACATACCAAAAGGTCATACTGGGCATGCTCACAAACTTATGCCAAATACGTAGGTGATAATAAGGGATCTATGGACAAATGTGGATAGACATCTCTACTACCAGAAACACATTCACAAAGTTGTCAGAGAATCATGCTATGTGTTCACACAAACAGCCAAGGTCTGTGCATGTAGGTCAAAGGAAGTTCCCAGTACTCATCAGTCATCAGACCTGTCAGAGAGTACCACAACACACTTGCGATGAATCTGACTAGGCACGTTCAGCAGTCAGAAAGACCACTGAAGTACCCTAACAAGAGGATTATGGGCCTCAAACAGTAGCCCCATGCAACAAGACTGAGTGTAACCCAATATGTACCCTGTTGCATACTGTCTACTCATGAGATCTCTGCCCAACAGACAGGTCCATGTCATGGCTACACTCAGATCTGTTCTGAGTTGCAGCTCAATGGCACTAAATATACAGACCCAACTCATATTGGCAACATCCTTGCAGATAGGATCAGTGTTAACTGTACCCCCCCTCACCCATGAAAGAGCACATCTCTATAATGGAAGACTGCAAAGTTGCTGTCATCACAGCTGCACAGGTAAAAAACACTCTCCAAAGCCAGTATCACAGCAGCCATGGGACCAGATAACTTCCCAGGCTGTGTTCCACACAAACCACAGAACGAACAGGCACCACACTGATGTACCATGCACAGTCATAGCCTCACCTCATGCTTTGTGCCTGTTGAATGGTGCACAGTGACGGTCATCCCACTACACAAGGGTGGAGACACCACCAACCCCAGGAACAATCGCTCCATTAGCCTGACGAGCACACTCTTCAAGGCCATGGAATTTATCATCATACAACATATAAAAATTACATTTTTAATCCCCAAACCCTGGACCACAACCATGTAGGGATTGTAAAATGCAGATCATGTCACCTAAACCTAATAGATGACATTGAAGCAGTCAACAGAATTGTCAACAAGGTTAAGGTGATTCACACAGCCTATGTTGATCCTGCCATGGCTTACAACACCACCACACACTCTGGAAATATAGATAAACCAACTAAACTAGGTATAAATTGCTATGTCACAAGATGTGCTGCCAACAGGCCTACTGACAGAACACACACTGTGAAAGTAGCAGACTCCAAGTATGACTTTGGACCAGTGATGAGTGCAGTACCACAAGGTCCAGTCCTGAGTCTTGTCCTGTTTAGTATCTACTTCCCTGAAGTAAACTTCAACATGGAAGGTCTCTGGCTACTGAAGTTTCCAGAGGACTGCAAACTAGGAGCCATAATTGTAAACACTAAAGATGTGGACATCCTACAAAAGGTCCTCACTGAGACAGATGGCTGTTGTCAAAGCCATGGGCTCTAGCTCAATGCCAAAAGGTACATTGTCATCCCCTTTGTTAAAGGCTCTGTAGCCAAGAACGACAACATAGGTGGTAGTGTACTTAACACTGAAAGTGTGACAAGAGACCTTGATTCACAGGTGGACACTGGACACAACGGTGATAATCACATCCCCACAGTAGTCAGGAAACCCTGCTATGTGGCACACCCCATCAAAAAATGTGTCTCATGCAGAATAGAAGAGGACATTGTTTCCCACTACTCATCATTCACTAGAACTATAAAAGAGTACAATGCCACTTTTGCTACATACCTCACAAGCCAACTACAACAACTGGAAATCCTGCAGCAATACCTCACAAAGAGCATTAGTAGCCTGAAATACATGCCATACACAGACTATCACAAAATGCTCCATCAGTACTCCCTTGCATATCACCTACTCAGATGTGTTCACTGTCTAACATACAAAGCTATGTCAAATGCAGAGCTGTTGGACATGCTCCACATAAAATACTCACAATCCCCTTGACCTTTGGACCCAACACTATGAGTGAAATACAAAAGGAAGGGGTGTACACATTTACCCTATGGATACCCCCACCTCCAGGTTAGTGGCACAGCATGAGGCCTTGGAGATCATGCAAGTGCAACTAAGATTGTGCAAAGCTGCTCATTAGATTGTAGCCTTCTACAGATCACCTACCTTGTCACAGGAACCTCACACAGTATTCCTGAGAACAGTGGAATATATCAAGGTCCTATCAAACAACATTATATGAGGTGATTACAACTACCCAAACACTGAGTGGGAGAATCACTTGTGTACAACATCCATTGCCCAATGTTTCCTAGAGTTTAAAAGCTCTAACACCCTGGAACAGCTGGTCACCATGGCCACTAGAGGTGACACCATACTGGGCATGATCATCACCAACATGGGGTACCAGTGTTCCACAACAGAGATAAAACCCTAGCTGGTAATATCAGATCATAAAGTAATCACACTGGACATCCACATCACGCACCCCCACCCAGCCAATGAAACCACCATGAAGACATTTTCAAAAGCAAACTGCACACGTCCCAAGGGAAAAGTGGAAGGTTCCAAAGACCTCTTGCTATACGAGAATGGTATACAATCTGCCAAATCAGTTACAAGTGCATCCTATGAGTATCTACAGGGATGAATGGATGCACTCCTCCAAAAACAAGAAAACAATCTGGTGGTGGTTAGGCATAAATAAGCTAGACAACAGAAGGAGGAAACTAACATCCAATAGAGCCAACTTCACTAAAGGAAAGGCATCACTGATCATTATTAGGAAGTAGCAATGATCACTCATGGAATAATTCAGGGACACTGTCAAAAGGCAATTGCCAAGGACTGTAAGAATAACAACCACAAAGCATGCTGTAGCTTTACCAGACATGTAGGTGTCAACTTCCAAATATGCTGTGAGCTACTGACAAATGTCAAGGAATACACTGAACCAACTTTCATTGGCCACATCCTGGGGGAGAAGTTCAGTGTAAACCTCCCCCCATCACCCCAAAAAGTGCCTGTGTCCATCACAGAAGGATGCAGAGCCCCAGACGTAATGGACATGCAGGTAAGGACAGCTATCTCTAAAGCCAAGAACACAGCATCAATGGGAATGGATGGTGTCCCAGGCTGCGTCTTACACTAGGCCCAAAAGGAACTACACCCTCACCTACATTCACTGCCCAGACTCAATCGAACCACAGGGTATGTACACAAATAATGGCATACACTAACAGTCATCCAGCTCCACAAATGAGGTGCCACAACAGAACCTGGAAACCATTGCCCTATATGCCTACTCAGCCTGATCTACAAAGCTATTGATCAAATTGTCATTGAACCCATAAACAGAGACAATGGGGACCTCCAGACACTGGACTCTACACAAGCTGACCTTGTTAAAGTCAGATCCTGCCTCCTAAACATAGTTGACTTACTTCAAACAGTCACCAAGGACATAGATGGAGGTGAAAGTATTCCACACAGACCACCTGGACCTCACTAAGGACTTTACCCACCATTCCCCACTCTGTCATCATGGACATGCTTACCAGCCTGAACATCAACAGGTATGTCACAGGATGTGTGGCCTAGTGTCTCTCAGATCAAACACACATGTTTAGAGTTGCGGGTGCCATGTACAACTGTAAGACAGTCACAAATGGCATCCCACAGGTCTTGCGCCTGGGACACCACCTGTTCAGTGGACACTGCTCAGAGGTACAGGCAAGCACAGGAGGAGTATGGCTGAACAGGTTTGCAGATGACTGCTAAATGTGGTCCATAATTGACTCTATGGCTGACACACACATCCTCTAGAAAGGGCTTAAAGACACAGATACCTGGTGTCAAAACAATGCCCCAACAAGAATGACAAAGAATGCATAGTCATCCCGTTTTGCTAAAACAAATTGCTACAAAATTACCACATAGGTGGTACACCAGTATGTATGGAGAAAGTCATGAATGCCCAGGGGACACAGTTAGATAGTGAACTCCCCTTTGATGATCACATGGCCAAAGTGTTCAGACATTCCTTCTATGCAGCCCACCCATTATTACCTAATGTAACCCACTTTGTCTAGTCTGATGATGTCACCATTCTACAAATATACCTGTGGAAAAGAAAACTCACAGTAATGTATATAGTGCATCGTATAAATGTGTACTCCTGTAGTAACATAAAGCAGCTGGGTAAGGGTTTGAATCTTGCATTTGATAGGTGTGTGTGATCTTCTTGGAGAGGAGCAACCTTTTTGGAGAGTAGTGAAACACCTTAAAAGTGGAATATTAATCTTTGTCAGGTCTGATGATGTCACCATCCTACAAATATGAATCCAAAAGGAGTACAGTCCCAGGAAGGAAGACCTCCGAACTAATAAAACCAGCTTTATTGTCATAAAACACCCGAAAAACACAATGACATTAACGCTCTTCCAGGATTAATCGCGTTTTTGTCCCATCCACTGGACTTCATCAGATGCTAACATAAATTAACACAAACATTTATATACCTCTATTAAAACCAATAAACCAATGAAAAAGCTGCAATTAAATTTGAATGCACAAATCAATTTACATTTTGGGCTCATAAATATTCATCAGTTCATCCTTCCATATATTTATACAATAAAATAAATATCCATCCATTAAAATAGTTTAAATAACTCCATATTCTTATAAATAATTTAAAATGCTATTAAATATTAATAAATAAATACATTATTTTATATATATAAATCTAAAATCTTATATTAATTATATGAAGGTTCCATATTAAGGAAAACCACATTTCATAGCACAACACCTCCATCTGTCGGTACAAAATTGTATTACAACTAACACATAAATTCATAATTTAGCTGCCTTTAATTTCAAAAGGGGCAAGATAGACACATGCTCCTACAAATATACCTGTGGAAAGAGAACTCACAGGAATGTGTATAGTGCATTGCGTTAGTGCGTACTCCTATAATAACTTCAAGCAGTTAGGTAGGGGGTTGAATCCTGCAGTTGACAGGTGTATGTGTGTCTGCTTGTGTGTGATCTCCTTGGAGAGGAGCAACCTTTTTGGAGAGTAGTCAAACACCTTAAAAGTGGTATACTAATCTTTGTCAGGTCTGATGATGCCACCACCCTACAAATCTACCTGTGGAAAACAAATCAGCAGTAATGTATATAACGCGTTGTGTTAATGCATATTTCTGTAGTGACATAAAGAAGTTAGGTAGGGGTTTGAATCCTGCACTTGACAACTGTGTGTGTGTCTCTTTGTGTGTGAACTCCTTGGAGAGGAGCAGCCTTTTTGTAGAGTAGTCAAACATATTAAAAGTGGTATACTAATCTTTGTCAGGTCTGATGATGTCACCACCCTACAAATATACCTGTGGAAAAAAAGCCCATAGTAATGTGTATAGTGTGCCGTGTTAATGCATTCTGCTGTAACGGCATAAAGCAGTTAGGTAGGGGTTTGAATTCTGCACTTGGCAGCTGTTTGTATTTGAACTCCTTGAAGAAAAGCAACCTTTTTGGAGAGTAGTCAAACACCTTAAAAGTGGTATACTAATCTTTGTCAAGTCTGATGATGTCACCACCCTACAAATATACCTGTGGAAAAAGAACCCACAGTAATGTGTATAGCGTGTTGTGTTAATGTGTATTCTTGTAATAACATCAAGCAGTTAGGTAGGGGTTTGAATCTTGCACTTGACACCTGTGTGCGTGTGGAACTGTTGGTCAATGGGTTGTGGATTTTGCTTTTACTACTGTATGACATATCAGTATGACACCAGTATGTGCATTGCACATGTGAGGTAGCTGTGTGGCAAATACATATACGTACATGTGACCTCAATTATTGTATGTGTGGGAACCCTGCTTTCTCCAAGAACACATCTGTAATCAATTCAAGAGTGTGCTGCTGCTTTCCGGACCTTATGTCACATCTGTATGCCAGTGACAAGACCAGCCACTGCAGTGATCCCAGGCCTAGGTCATCTGTGTCACACACACTCATTACGGTTTCTTTAGAATTGTGTGAGTGAGTGTTCATGGCTGAGGTAGATGTCAGACCTGTTCAAACGCAGCAGGGTCTATCACTGATGGCAATTCATTATACGTGTACAACAACCTTTGTGGATATGCATGCAGACCCCTTATTGCTTATGTGATCCACCGAGGGATTTAAACATACCTTTGGAAATGTGATTATCAAAGGAGAGATGACGTACCACTTGGTTGCATGTACACATTGGTACGTGTTCTTCATGTTGGTAGCTACTACCTATGTGGTACTGTGGGGATACTATGTTCTGTAAAGGTGGATGACTATGCTTTGGTTGGCTTATAGCTTTACAGCATGGGTTTGACAACAGGGATCTGTCTGTGAGATACCCTTGAGGAGGATGTGTGTGCCATCTGGAGAATGCATTATAGGCCACAGTATGCATCACCACACATGGACGGACATATCCCTACTGTGATTGCTTGTACCTAAGAGAGCTATATGCCAAACAGGAGTGGTCTCAGTAATGTGTGCAGGTGAATACCACTGGTTACTGACTTAGTATAGTACCTGAAGTGTCCAAATGTTACTGTCTGTCCTACATCTGTGTGTCAGTTGTCAAGACATCATCTAACGATTGGTTATGGTCAGGCTGTTGAAGTTGTGTATACTACCAGAATGCAAATCAATGACACATATTAACAGTATCACCCACAGCACAGTGTCTAACCATGTCAGACACACATATGTAGTCAAGTTCTGAAATGTGTGTAGTACAATGCATACTGGCCACCAATCAAGACTATGGAGTGTTACTGTGTAATACAGGGCATGTCACCCTGCCCATGTGTCCACTATGCACATACATGCAGACAGTGTACCTCCACTATGTTCACAAATGTACAACTGCAAATCTGTGCCACACACATCCCACACATACTGTCCACTCTCTAACACATGATGCCAATACTACACACATCAGCCAAGTGGCACATGGGCAGACTATACACTATTGGAACTAACACTGGTGTGAACATTACTACATTGACAATCATAGCTTACATGCACCATGCCTGCTCAGCCACACCTTCAAGCATATCATCACACTCTACTGCTGACAACATGCTAACATTGCTATACTGCTATTAAGTCACCTGGTGCATCAGCACCATGGTAGCCTGTTTCTGCATCAATGTCACAGATGACAGGAGGTGGCACTGGATTCATCATATGCACAGGGTGTGTAGTTGGTTTGCCAGAGGCCTACAGTGAGCCATACAATCGATATGTATGTGGGTGTGCGTGTGTGTGTGTGTGTGTGTGTGTGTGTGTGTGTGTGTGTGTGTGTGTGTGTGTGTGTGTGTGTGTGTGTGTGTGTGTGTGTGTGTGTGTGTGTGTGTGTGTGTGTGTGAGGGCCAAGAGTACTGCTATGGGCCAATGTTGATGTAATGTGTGCATGTATGTGGTAGCCCTAGGTGTGTTGTTTATGTATGTGTGTGTCTGCATGCACACATTTCCACCATGTGGCTGCTGAATACAGGTATTTGTGGGACAGCCACAGACTGTACCTGCCAGGCTTTACAGATCACCAACTCTGGCCACCGATACTGTACCTGTGCCTGGCAGGGGTGCTACTGACAATATCAGGTACTAAGCCTGACTGGGTACTATCCCCAGAGGTAGATGGATGTACACTGGACCCAGGTCCCTGCTGGGACTGTCCAGAGCCATGTGCATGTCATCTTCTAGGATGGTCTATGGACAGCCCAGCCCCAGCATTGCTGGGGCTGGTACTGACACTATGGGAGCGGCTGTGACTTGAGGGACGTCCATAGAGACTGCCAGCTGCTGAAGTTGCTGGCATATGTCCATGTTGACGTCTCATCCATCTCGCTCTGTCCTGACACATGGACATGACATTGCGGAGGACATCTAATGTCTCACCCCATTGTCTATCCATGACCTCAGTGTAATTACAGATGGCACCTGCTAGGTCACGGATACTGTCATTTAACGTGGTGTTATGTGCCCTCTGTGCCCTTAGTCCCTATCTGGTGTACCGTTCCATATGTGCCTGTGCCTCCATGACAGCCTGGAACATGCGCGAGGTTGTAAAACCTGTGGCACGTCTGCCAATGGCATGATGGACAGCAGTGCTCCGACGAGAACCCCTGGACATCTACCTATGTGGTACCCTTCTAGACATCTAAGTATGGCTGCTGTGTCGGGATGCATGTGCCATAGATACCACACTGTCCTGGCCAATGCCGGCTGTAAGCTGTCCCTCAGCTAAGGGTATTGGTGATGGATATATTGGCAATATGACTGTGTGCATGGATGGGGTGGACACTTGTGTACTGTCGATTGTTGGCTCAATGACAGACCCTGGCAAACATGCCTGTGCCTCAACACACCTATCATCATCATCACTATCATGCTCAGTGACATCAGTTTCCCTGCTGCAGTGAACCAGCCCAAAATCAGCACCTGTGAGAGGGAGACAGGAAACACTCTTTACAACCTGTACATGATGTCTGCACACATGCACACATGCACACATGAACACATGAACACATGTACACATGCACACATGCATGCATGCACGCATGCACACAAGCACACATGCACACATGCACACATGAACACATGAACACATGAACATGAACACATGCATACATGCACACATGAACACATGCACACACGCACACATGAACACATATACACTCCTCACTACAACAAACGCACACAGACACACACACCACCAGCAATCCAGAACATACTCAATAGCATGTGATGGTGGGGTACAGTATCACAAGCCAAACATTTATATCAAATGTGACAGCATGCAAGACGTGTGTTGCTCAACAGCATGCAGTGTGAATGTAGACAGCCCTTGCTAATAACAGTATACATGGCTTTGATGCATGTGTGTTTTGTTCAGTGATTGGCCTCACCCTGGAATGCAATATGTACATGGACACAACATTGCTGTGCAAGTATTAACATCTCTGCAATGTCCTGTGCACCGTCACTCACAGGTATACATACCATGGCTGGATGTGTATCAGTGTGTCACATAGCTATCCATTTCTGATTAGAGCATCTGTGCCTTTAGCAGACAGTTGTGCACACAGGTTTAGCACATGCATGCCATGTATAGACACAGGATGAGTGGTGCATGTACACCTGATGGAATACCATTGCTCAACATAGACATTGTACAGTGGTTATGGTGAGTGTAGGACATATCGTGGATATGCTAGTGCCAAGCATGACATGGCATGCTACCACACAACTGCAACATTAAACCTCACACATGCACAATGTGTGGCATGTGACCTATATACTCAATAGTATTAAAAGACATGTGTGTCACTTTGTACAAATGGTGATTGCTATGCAGATTGTGTATCGGTGCATATGTTTGCACACACACAACATTGAGGTGCATAGCAATTAATGATATGTGTAGTACTGTGGCCACTGTAACTGGATGTGGTGTAGTACCATGTGACATCATCATGCAGCATCATGTGGTCACTCAAGGCTACTAATGTGTGCCAGACTGGCACATAGCATGCTGTACCTGAACTGCAGTACCATGGTTACATTCACCATTTCACGGACAGTTTTTACATGGGTTCGTAAGGTGCACAGTAGGGGGCATTACCTAACATGAATGTGTTATGTGTTGAAGAGTGTCACACAGCCACATGAGAGGACTCTACTCCTCAGGTATGTTATGTGTGCTGTGTGGATGACATTTGGGATACTGAAGTGTGACCTTACAGCGTGTGTATGAATACGACATGTGTAGCATGTTAACATGTACTGCATATGACACAGTTGTGTGTGTTGTGTGCATGTGTATCGGCTGTGCCTATCCAATTTCCACTACAGTGTTGCCACAATTGTGTGGGATGCTCTGTGCATTGCATGTGTTTGAGTCAGCTACTCATGTTACTGAGATGTGCATAGTCTCACAGCAAATATGCACAGCATGCATTATGCGCTGGTGTGTGACGTGTACATGGCCTACACCTCACCTATGACATGCACATTTATTTAGCAATAATAAATGTAGAACACACTAACCAGCATGGGTCTGCTGCCTTGCTGTCACACCAGAGAGACTTACAAGGGTATGAGACAGTTTGTCAGTGGCAACAACTGTGGCATTGCTACTGTGTGTTTGAAATCTTACAGTAGTATGACTGTTGACAGTCACAGGCCTGCATATTATATTCCAAAATATTATTATTGCACAACACTAGGCACCACATCTTGTAACTACACACTACACATCTCACATAGAGCATGATCAACTAATAGAGGTAACAGTAGTGTACAGCTATGCCATATTACCTGCACGCTCCATGTCAACTTGCTGGGTGGCTCCGGTCTCCATGATGATGCATGTCAGTTGTTGTTGTTGCTGTTGTTGGCCAGGAGCCACCTGGCTCAGGAGCAGCTCCTCCACTCTGGTGAGGGGGGGGGTGGATGGCTACCCCACCACCTGTGGCAAGCTGTTGTCTACGGATATCAGATGCATGCTGCAGGATATGTCTAATTAAATCAGTGCAGTGAAGGCGTACCTGCTCATATGTCCGGTTATGCATACCTATGTCATTTACCCTACGGACAAGATCTTGCCACAGTGCAGTCCGCTCATGCTGGTCCTGGCTGGTTCTTGAGAACAGCATGGTGTAGTGCTAAACCATGGTGTCCGTTATCACTTCATCCTCTGCTGTGCTGTATCAGGGATTACGATGGTGGGCCATAACCCTGAAAGACAAAGAAACAATATGTGTGAGCAAGTCAAGTGGCACACTTAATATTCTAAAGTACGGATATCATTTAACTGCCATATATAGCAACCTATTGGCTGTCAAAGGATACACGCATTCAATACCACATATCAGTGCTCAACCCATAACTGCCTGACAGTGCCTGGCACAATCCATATATCAAACTATGTTCTGCACAGCAACAAAGTTAAACCAGTATGTAAGACTATACAACAGTATATGGCACACTGTATGCGACACAATGCACCACCTAGCCACAGGGGTTATATATCATGCTAATGCATAACGTAACATGTAATCCATTGCAATGATTGTAGGGTCCAGTCACAATATTACCAGCATACCACACTAGTCATTGATGGCAAACCCCTGCCTAACATATGTGCTCATTCGTCAATATGGGTGGCATACTGCTGTACTACACTATACATGTTGCTAGATACACACCTATATCCTGTAACGCACATATGACCGAGGCCATGGTACAGGCATATGCACACACACACATCAGACATACATACCAGACACAAACCTATGGCAACACACATGACCTTTACCTGTGTACCATACAGTAATGTGTGTTAGTAGTTACAAGACCTTATGCCTGAGGTATGTCATCTGGAGGACTATGGGGAACAAACAAAACAGTGGTTCCAGGACATGTGTACATACACCTTACTGTGCTGTTTAGGCATACAGCTTCAGGTAGTACTGCAGTTCATTCAGGGGTTGGATTCACCTGTAGTAACACTCAATAAGCATACATGTACTGCTGTAGCCTACAATGGGACACCCCAGTAGACACCAACACACTACGTCAGACCGTCTGGCATACTGCTTTTTTTGCCTAGCAATAGCATACACATATTTTGCTGGGATCACAGCTAGGACACTACATACCATGACAGAAACAGTTTCCCACTTAGCTATCACACATATACAGAACTAGGACAGATTCACCATCACACTCAGTCAACCTCACAAAGCAATTATTGCAACAGGTACATGTGGGTGTGTATCAGTTCATAGGTAGATTATAGGCTATTGGCCCTAGGACCTATAGATGTCTAGCCATACACTACCTTGGCCTTTGACACACGGATGATTCATTTCATGTGGCCCTGTCAAGCAGAGCCTCAGAGGTGATTCCCGGGTTGTATTTCCTATCTCACACACAATTATCAGGTTTACATATGACGACTGCTAATTAGGAGCTTCGTTTGCTATTGATAGGTGGTTTGTGCCACGGTACGGTATGTCTCTGAGATAGGGATCTATCCGTCCAGCATGTGCTGTTTATTGAGGTGACAAGCTTTATGTCCCTAGAGTGTGTAGCTTGTAGGGATTGTGATCTGATTACGTGGAACATGTCCAACAGCTCTGGGTTTCACATAGCTTTGCATGTTAGGCAGAGGTCACCTCTGAGTAGAAGGTATGCAACACAGTCTAGCTGTAGTTTTGTGGAACGGTCTGCATAGGGCATCTGTTTGAGGCCGGTATTACCCTTTGTGAGGTATGTCTGTGTCCTTTCCAGTTACTGCAGATGTCTTGTGAGGTACATACCACATGGGGCATTGTACTCTATAATGGGTTTTCTGTGTGTGGAGTAGAGGGGAACAGTGACCTATACTTCCCTAAATGACACACCTTTTGGGATTATGTGTGCCACGTAGACAGGTTACATGACTAGTGTGGCACTGTGACAATCAAAGGGGAGACTACTGTCCACCTGTGTCCCATGGTCTCTTATCACACCTTCAGTGTTAAGTAGACTACCACCTATGTGGTAGTTAATGGGTACTGAGTTTTTGCAAGGAGGGATGCCAATGCAGTGTAAACATTGAGCTTGAGTCCATGGCTTTGTCACCAGGCATCTGTTGCAATAAATTTGACCCTGTCTCTCTCTCTCTCTCACTCTCTCTCTCTCTCTCTCTCTATATATATATATATATATATGTGTGTGTGTATATATACACACATACATATGAACACATATACAGTCCACCTTTCATGGTGGGAATATTGAGTATGGGAAGGTTGTGAGGTATACAGTTATGTCATAATATTGCACAGTGTTGTGCAGAATGCATTGAAGGTGTTCTCAGCCCATGTAGCTTTAGCAGGCCTCACTGGCTGCAACACTGCAAAAGTGACAAATCATATCCACAGCATTCAACCACCACATGTCATATACCAGCACTGTATGCTGTCTGGTTTGCCACACACTGCAACCTATATAGGAATATGCACATAACAACCTTCAACAACATATATGCATCCACCTTTCACAAACAGTTGCAGTATGTCCCTTGCTCTATGCACATGCACAGATGCTAATATATCTGACACAGACAGATCTCTCTGTATGTGTGTGCCATACACACACAAGT
This sequence comes from Protopterus annectens, assembly GCF_019279795.1. Classification (NCBI taxonomy): domain Eukaryota; kingdom Metazoa; phylum Chordata; order Ceratodontiformes; family Protopteridae; genus Protopterus; species Protopterus annectens. The sequence goes on from NC_056735.1 coordinate 912,652,610, forward strand.
TCCACACTGTTGTAAGCCATTTACCTCATGGCTGACCTGTTGTGCTTTGCTGCAACATGAACAGGTGTCACGTGAGCACACAGTAATATTAGAGGGTGTATATATAGCTGCAAATGCTTAATTACCATACTAGCCTGGTACAGCTGTTGCCAATGCTAAGCTACATGTTGATATGACTATCATGCATTTGTTACTCTGTCACATCCATGGTTATATAGCTGTATGTGCTACTCCCCCAAACAGACATTGTCCACACTACTGTACAGAACACAGATAACATGGTTCAGATGTTTGACATTTAATGCTGACCTACATATATCACAGTTATGTCCCCCTGTACACAGCCACACACTGATATGTCCATGGCAGTAGTTATGCAGGGCATCTGTGCATAGATACGTACTGCTGCCACATATTGATGTTTCAAAGTATGTAGAGTGGTCTTCAAATACATCTACTACATGCCAGCAAATACATATCTGTTACATACCTTTCCTTTGTATGCATTCATATTTTTCACTTAGCTGTCTCTTTGGCAGAATGTAATAAATTTGTTTTATGTTTTCTTTTCTTTTTTTTTATTACTTTATATTTTTTTTTCCACTGGTGTGGGTAGGGGTGTGAGTCTCTCTCTCACTCTCTCTGTCTCTGTGTGTCTCTCTCTCTCACGGTCTGCAATGGGATGATTGCATGTGTGGCCAGCAGGTACAGCCTGCTTTTATAGGTATCTGCACAGATGGCCTCTGCACCAATTGGTGGTCACCATTTGGTAATTGCATGCAGCCTGCTGTGTGGTAATTGCAGTGCTCACTGTCATAGCAACCCAATGCTATAAATTGCTATGTCAGGTAGGCATAGCCCTTTCAGCTTTCCAGAGTGGGGACCATGCTTGTTTGCTGTGGAGACCGTTGTGTAAGTCAGAAGGTTGGTATAGTTCTTATATCTGAAGCTATTGGTGTAGCCAGTGATATAATTGTTGTACTCAGACCGGAATGTTGCCACTTCCACTACACAGTTGTCAGTGTAGAATTGCACTCACCCCTACATATGCTAACACAAGATACATGGCAGTATGTAGTTTCTTTTCTACATATACAATTTACTGCCATACAAAAGTAGTTATTGAGATGTATTCATTTGGCACATAAACTGTTTGTGAACTGCTATACTGTGAATATTTATTCACTCACTTTTGAACAGTTTGTGCTTTTTTACTGTTGACATTGGCACAGGCTGCTCAAGAAAACTGTATAAATTTCTGCAATGAGCGTGCCCACCTACATCCTTGGTAGACCCTGAACACACAGGTTTATTGTACATTTGGGTAGGGGTGCAGTAGGACAGAGAGCATTATGTCTTAATGTGTGAACTTTATCTTGCTGGACTTAAAGGGTTGCTGTGTACCTGTTAGTTTACCAAGGCAAGTAGTCTGTCTGTGTAGCTCCCAACTGTGGACCTATCCAGATGGTATCCCGAGGTTAGCTTGTTATTCTTTGTGCACCACACCGGTCTTTTCAGCACTGGAACAATGGCATTGTCACAGTTGGTTGCTACCAGTACATGGCTACATCCCTTGGTATTTCAGTGTTCTCCTACATAAGGGTATGCTTCTGGAACTCCTTCCAAAGCTATTTGCATAGTGTGTAACAGCAGAATAGCTGACATGCCTGTGTGATTCTGCCTCTGCCAGGCCTCTCAAATACTCAGGTACATATTTGAACAGACTCAGGGTAAAGTAAGTTGAAGTGAGGGACACCTTTACAATATTAGTAACATTAGGTTGAGACTTTGAGAGAACCAGAGCATATGGATTAATACACATTTCCTGAAGTACAAGTGGTGTCTAACTCTTACTTTTTGTCACAGTTGGGAAGTATGGCCTCTACCCTAATCAGCTATGTTACTGTTTGTCTTGCTATAATACTGTGTGGGGGTTGTGAAGTGCTGCTGTAATGTTATTTCCTGCTAGAATGGCTGGTTCTCTTTTCACTGTCATGTAATGCAATTCCACAAGAACTGCTGGTAAAGATCCACAGAACAGGATTTGTGTTATGGCATTCCTATTTGGCCTTTACATTCACTCATTCTGATGCATGATATATTGGTTCCAGCACCAATTTGTTGTATGTTTACCATGGCTCAGTGGTACTTCATGCAGTCTAGTGTGTACAAGGTCCGGGGTTCGAGTCTGACAGAGGTATTTTATTTTGCTGCTGAGCAGAACAAGGGCCCTGACATGCAGAGTGACTAAGGCACTTTTAAGTAGTTGTAAGCGGGTTTGTGCGGGTTTGCGTGATGCTTAGCTAAGTGCACACAAGCTTAGCTAAGCACACACTTGCGCAAACACGCTAACTACTGCTTAAAGGTGCTTACTCCCGCTAACCCCAGCGCTCATTTCTTAGAAAGAAAACAAAAGGGGGAGATAGGAAAGTGTTGAAAAAAGGGGCACAAAGAGGGAAAGACAGTAGGGAAAACAGCTCGGGATGTGCAGGACGCGTGTAGGGAAGGTCCATAGCTGCCCATTTCTTTAACAGCAACAGCTGTGCATATACTAGTAATTTGAATGGAATTTTGAAACCTTCCACCTCTGAGAGAGGCGTGAGGACAACAAAGTATGTTGTTCTGCCAATTAAATTTCTGTTTGTGTCCAGCGGACATGTGTGCGAATTGGGCAGCTATGTATGGGGAGTAATTTGTTTTTGGGTGCAGATTGACCATTTTTTTTTTCTGGTGAGAGTGGAATGTGGGGTAGGGGAAGTAGGTATATTTTGGGAGGTAGGTTGGGGAGGTAAACAGGCAAGACAAACAGGATGCATACAGGGGTTGAGTATGACACATGGGGTGGGTGAACACCATTGTCAGCGAAGGGTGTTTGGAAATCGCAAGCCCATGAGCCCACAGATGGCAACAGTGGAACTGAGATCCCCACCCATGGGCAGTCACCACTGCACCTTCACAGCCCGGGGGGTGGCTGTGTTGGGGGCTGCGTAGGAGGGGCAGGCTCACCCGTGAGCCGCTCCACTCTTGCCTCGTGCTGGCGTAGAGGATCAGTGACTGAACGCTGGATCTCCCTATTCTCCACAGCCTGGACCGTTTGGAGGGTGATAGGTGGCCCTCCTCTGCCCACACTTGCATAGGGGGGACAAGCCCCATCCCCTGCAGCGCTTCTACCCAAAGGTGGCACAGGACCAACGGAGGAGGGGGTCCCAGGCTGGGCACTGGAACTGCTGGTGCCAGGTGCCATCGCCAGCTGAGGTGGGACAGGTGGGTCCACTGGGTCCAGCCTTTCCATACGTTCTATGTTTTGGAGGATTTAATGACAATATGGGTTAGTAATAGCCAACAGCATTCCAGTTTATTTGTAACAGCATACAGTAATATTCCCATTAACCCAACACACCAGAGTTCCAACAGTTGAACAGTAAGCATAACACATTCATATATAGAACAACAGTGGACATTCCAAAAGCATGCAGGATTGATTGGTGGCAACAGGCCACCAAGATTGTGGTATGTGAACAAGGCACATGCATCGAAGTAAATGCAGATATGTATATAACAATAGGACATGCGTCCCAACAAATGTTATGAGATTAGACATACCCATTGAGGTGTGGAATTGCATTGTTTATGCACATACAGTTGGGTGTAAAAGATACCTCCATTAACAACTTATCTATACTTATAGTTTACATTACATTCCTATTGACTGCAGTTAAATATACCCTGCATGTATTATTACACTAGGTAATGTCCGTTAAATTGTGAAATGGGTTTTGCTAGTTCTTGATATACCTGACATGTATCTGACATACAAACTGTCCTGGATGCAGATGTTACTGCTACATATTTATATTTTTCATTTATATTTATGTATCTACATAAATGGATGTGTTCAGGTGACATTATCAGGTATATGTTAACAGCCCCCTACATTTCTAGCAGCATGCTGACATTTCTGGGGAACACATTAACAAGCTACTCATGTGCCAGATTAACATGTACATGCCGGCCATTAACCGACAGTTGAGGAATGTGTATATGCTTAACAGCTACTGGCACTCCCTTCATCCACTTTATATGGGCCTACCCATGTGTGGGTTGACTGCACTTAATACAACAGTACTATTTCTATTATGCAAGGGTACAACAACATATCGCAGAAAGTGACACGGACACACTCCAGGAATTATACCTTTATTAATTACATTACACACTTTTCTAGTGGCTCTCTCAATTATTTGATATATCAGTGCATACAGTGGTCTTTTATTCAATACTTTTTATACCTTTATTAATGGGTTACAACACCTTTTCATGCTGTCTCACTTATTTTATATAACAGTACATGCAGAGAAGTTATTCCACACTTTTTATACCTTTATTAATGGGTTACAACACCTTTTCATACTCTCTCACATATTTTATATGACAGTGCATGCAGAGAAGTTATTCCACACTTTTTATACCTTTAATAATGGGTTACAACACTCTTTTTCAGGCTCTCTCACTTCATTTATATGACCACACATGCAGAATATTTACTAACCTGCCTGGTGGCGCAGCCTTAGCAGCCTATCTGCATAGGCTTGCTGATTCGCGGCACGGACACCTGCAGCTGTGAAGTAAATGAAGGGATATTGAGACATACCTATCCATAATATAGACTACAATAGCAATTCTTACATTTCATTCCATGGCTACATACTCAGTAGTGGGGCATTTGGCATTCCATGGGCCTCCTGTATCCAGTGGTTCAGTTGGTCCTCCATGCATCTCTTCCGGTCGGCATGGTGGTGTCTGACCTGATCACCAGTCCGAGGGATGCCTGTGGCACTGGTGAGATCATGTGCTAAATGGTCCCAGGCTTCCGCTTTGTACTCTGTGCCCTGGAACTGGCCCTACAGGAGTCTTGCATCATGATGATGGACGAGAAGCCAAACCATGTATTTTGACCCCTCAATGCCCCACTGTTGCGCTCGAAAACGAGACCCCTCTCCAGCACCGGCTATACTGTCTGCAGATGGGAGCTACAACCAGTTATTTCAATTATTCCCGCCTATGGAGCTTAAATATGCCTCATTTCCAGCACTTATTTGTGATTGGGCAGTTTTGAAATATCTCAGCTAAGAGCAATCCTGCTTAGCAATGGGTAAACTTCCACTGATATATATGAGTGTGTTGGAAATGCATCCATATTTAAAGCTGTCATGGCTTAGTGGTTTAGTACTGTGGTTATGGTGCACAGTATCCCGGGTTCGAGTTCTGTCATTGCTTTTTATTTTACTACTGGCCAGACCAGATAGGGGGTGTGGCTGTGTTTACCTGACTTTGCTCAGCTTTGCCCAACATTGCTCGATGTTGCTCTACATTGCTCTATGCTGCCCAACGTTGCCTAATGTTGCCCAATGTTGCCCTAGTTGGTGCTGTGCACAGCTCCGCTCAAACATGTTTTGCTTGTGCTAGTTGGCGCGATGCGCAGCTCCGTGCAAAACTATTGTGCTAGTTAAAGCACTGCTAAGCTATGAGCAATTATACTTCATTGTGCTTAATACTAGCGAACTTTGCTTAGCAGTGCTTCACATTGCTTAAGATACATTACTTATGCATTTATCAGTATGCATGACCTTTCCACCTTTTTATATATATATAAAAAATATCGTTTCCTAACGCATAGGCCATTTCAATGCATTTTACTGTGATTTAAAAGGTAAACGTCAGGAGTTATTTTTATGCACACATTTCCTACAGAAAATAGGGAGAGGAGTGCGGGACTCGAACCAGAAATGCCTCCTCTTTGTGTGAGGGCTTTACCACTATGCTATTGCTATTTGGCTTCATTTGCATATCAGTAGTTTATTATCCTCTTCGATGTCTACACTGCTAACTCTAGCTAAACAATGGGCAAACCCGCGCATACACACGCAAATATGGGCAGCTATGTCGGGAATCATAAAAAAAAAAGGTAAGCTTTACATTTTTAACTTGTACAGGGATTTAGAATGTGGGGGAGTGTAGTGTTGGGTTTGTGGACATTTGAGCGGACTCGCTCATTTCTGTTGACATTTGCTGTTTATGCACTTGCAGGGGCATGGATATTTGGACTGCTCGGCAGTCTGACATGCCCCCTGCACTCGTGCACGCTCCGTGTTAGCCTTAGAGTTGAGTCAGCGCGCCCTCATGAATATGCATGATGGGCTGACATCTAACTCTTAGACTGCAGTTTCCGTGTAAGACTTAGTTAGTCTTACATGGAGGATTAGTGAATCCCGGCCATTATATGTGTATGCAGCAAGTGTGTGTATGTCTTATATAAGGATATTTCTTTTTTGAATGTAGCACTCAGCATTCACCACATTCCACTTCAGAGAATCAGACTTCTCTAGTCCCAGGTACAACCCCTCCACCAGTTCATCCTGCCCTACTCTTACAGCACAACTTTTACCTATACATTACGTCAGTCCTGTAATACTGTATGCATATAGTGAACCCAGCTGCTCAATTTGTTATCCTCCTGTTAGCAATGATCTGGCAGCACTTTCTTTTAACTCTATCTGGGAGCACTTTCTTTTAACTCTTGCTATACTTTCTCTCTATCAGACTTTAGTTATTCTTTACAATATGTTTCTTGACATGATAATCCTTTGATTAAATAAAAATACAGATGTGATGTATCTTGTCAATGCATGAAATGTCAAAGGCTATATGACAGATCATAGAAGACCCAATGGACAAGCCATCAATCTTTTTTTTTTTTTTGTGGGGAAAAAATTCCAAACAAAAATGCCACAAAGTGTGGTTGTGTCTCTCGTACCCTAATATGAAAATAATCAAGGTCAACAAACATTATTGTAAATAGTATCTGTGGCGAATGCTTATCTTCTTGGTTTTTGAGGCTTAAGTATATGCCCTTCAGTGACAAATTGATAAGGCAAACTACTCCCATAAAATGAATTTCAGATTTCACTTAATACCCTAGCCTGCGGATGTTTATTTCATGATAATTTAATATGTTAATTTATCTTTTCCTGGTGGTACATTTACTTTGTGAAGGAATGGGAGAGGCAAAATAGACATTACCTCAAATATCTATGTATTAAAAGGTAAGGAAGCATTTCCAGCAATAATTATTTGTAGTAACTCAGTATACTAGACACTTAAGTATATACTGGATTCTAAGTTGAGTTTTATATCTATATTTCGAGTTCTACCTAAATGAACAGCATGATAGATCTTATAGCTCAACATATAGAACCACCTCTTCTCAGATATTTCAGTCTTCTCTTAGTCTTGGACATATAGGTCTCTGATACTTCTGAAAAGGAGGGTCTCCTAAACTATTCATCATATTTGTAGGAGCCATTTCAATTACTCTAACTAGGTCAGACACATACATCATTATTTGTATACAGAACATTGCTACTCTGGTCTGACAAGCAGTGTTGTGAGGCTTATTGGGTGTGGGTGGGAGGATTCTAGCACTTAGGGCCAACAGATGCCTTCACTTAGTCATAATGATATATCAATAATGCCAGCCGTACAGCAGTAGCAGTTGGGCAAGTGGGGATCTCCTAACAATAGAGATATCCCACAGAATATCTTTTTTTTTTTCTTGCCAATCAGCATCATTTTTGGACCTTCAAGAGTTACTAATTCTGTGTAGAAAATGCTCTTCTTATGACTGGATTAATTTTTATTTATTGCTAGCAAAAAGCTTTGCGTGTAAGTGTGTGAGTATGTGTGTGCATGTGTGTGTGTGTGTGTGTGTGTGTGTGTGTGTGTGTGTGTGTGTGAGCTCATTTATGTGAATGTGTGTTTCCCTTATCTATAACCCTATCAACCAAAATATGTAAATTTAGTTATATATATATATATATGACTAATGAGAGACAGTGGCAAATGCACATATGATGCGCAGTGCTGTGAAAATAATCTGCATATGATGTGTAAAAAATAAATAATACTCAGACTGCAGTGTAATGATACAACAGTCTCCAAATCTTCTTTGTTATTTCACATTTGTTATTTCACATTGTCTATGTAGCTAAACTTCATTGCTCTACTTGCCAGCAGAAATCTGATGCATAAGTAATCTAGTCAGCTCACTGCAAGGATTAAAGCCTTACTGCAAATTCACTGCTGACACTGCTGGCTACATTTCACAAACTTTTCTTCCAAGGTTCTTATGACATTTCTTGCTTTCTGTGTTACGTAGTGACCATTTAGCCAGGTGTCCACAATAAGCAAGTAGTACAGTTTCAAATCAGCATCCATTACATACCTTTGCAATTAACCAGTTAGAACATAGACAACTGGATTAAGTTCAGATGCAGCAGGATAATTTAAATGCAAAACACAAATACTGAGTGTACTAATTAAATGCATTCTGTCTTTTGTGTAGACCATGTAGGAAGCAGCACATGATGTGTGAAACAGAAGATGCTGTTCAATTACTGTTATGTCTGTGAAGCTAGAGGTAGTAAAAATCCTTATAGTTCATTGCATTGATTTCAACAATATGGATTAATACCACAGAGAATTAATACAATGCCACCCTAAGGTACAACCCAGGAATCGCAGTTCTCATAGTATGGTAGCACTTACAAATAAAGACACGATAAATAATAATAATAAAGCAGAACAGCCTCGTCTTGAATGAGTGACAGTTCCACAATCACAAATTCATGTTTTTTTTTTTTGCAGAGCTGTGCAGAAAACAGTTATCTAATATATCGTTTATGAATCTTTAAACTAAAAAAGGAAACAATTATTGGCCAACATTGGCAAATGTGTACCATTGACTGGCGTGCCCCCTGCACACTCATATTCAACTGCAAATTCATTTCATGCATAATCCGTAAGCCATCATTTCCTGGATTTTGTTTCTGATTTCCTTTTGTCTACTTATTCTTTTGGTCACATTCTCTAGACCAGTCACAACTCCCTGGTGTTGCTTTATGTTCAGAGAAAAGAATCCTAAGAGCTCCTTAGGGATCCTCTCCCATGTCTTATCCATGACTGGGTCCTGACCTTCAAACTCTATCTTTGCAGAACTCCCAATTACCAATTGAAGGAGCTGAATGAATTTCTTTGTAACAAACGAGGCCTTTAATTTATGTACTTACAGAACTTCCTTGACAGGGTAGATGCAAAATGTAGAAATATTTTTTCTCAAGCTTGCTAAAAATTATTCATTAGGAGGAAGAGCTGCTCTAAGGATTTGATTTTGTGAAGGATATATTATATAAGCAAATGTCATTACCATACCTTTTTTGTGTTGTAGCTTAATGTTTAGTCAGTGCAATATTTTATTTTGAGAAAATTACAGTTCATCAATAGAGGCTACATACCTGCCTTTTATAATAAATGTGTACATAATTTAAAAGTACTAAAAAAATCTGCCAGACAAAAATGCTTTAGAAATGGACTTATTCTGGCAATATTTAAAGTCTTTCCAAACAAAAGATGTAGCTGAGAAATTGCACAGCCAAAGAAGAATAAGCAGCCTTGAAATGCAGTCTGAAAGATACTTACAAACATTTCTCATCTGTGAAATAATAACACTTCTTGGTACAATTTCCTGTAGGCTGAGGCTAGTAATGTTAAACTAACTGAGAGTCCTTTCACAATCACTTATGGCACACATGAAAGGCCTGTTGAATCAGTGCTGTCATATCACTTATAGGAAACTCAGCAACTTGATAGCAGAAATAGCTTATTATCATGATAAATTAGAATTTCACACTGTATAAAACATGTGCATGCAAAACATTTCTTCCCATATTGTTAAAGCTTGGGGTTAAGACTACTTGCCTCCTTTCTTATGACATTTAACAAAACTATAAACAGCTTGTCATGTCCATATTCATATACTCTATGTCTATTCAATGTCAAAGATCCCGTTGTTAGACTAATGAAAAACTATTTTAAGAATGCAGCACTATATACCTTACATTTGATGCTGGCACATATATAAATGGCTGCTTTCAGAAACAACTACAGTACTGAAGCGATATAGTTATTTCTTTATTTGCTGTTCGGACTGACATAACAATATGAATATTTTCACTGCTGATATTCACTTTACTATATTTCTTCTGGTTCTGTTTTAACCACTTGAGTACCAGCTGCTCAAAATTCAACAACTTACATCCAGGGTCTCTAGTGGCTGTATTCCCATCCCTTCACCTGCCACAGCAGCTACTCAAAGTCAAACTTGAGTTTAGAAATGCAACTGCCATAATGGTCAAATGCCACCAAGGTCTTGTTGTGTACTGGTAAGTGGGGAAGATATGCGGTGAAGGGGCTTTATATTTAGGGAATGCAGGGGGACTGTATGTTTAGAAATTGACCAGGAGCTAACTCATGATTATGGTTAGGGATGTTAGGTGGATTTTAAATTGAGGTAGCACTCAAGAGTAAGCTCAGAGTTCAGGTGGAGGGGGTCATTTTTGGTTTATGGAGTCACTGGGGTATAGCTCAGAGTTAGGGTGGGGGGTATTTTTGGTTTATGGAGTGACCAGGATTTAACTCAAGGTTGGAGTTAATGAAAGGAGGGGAGGGGGATTGAGTTGATGGAGCAACCAGGAGTTAGCTTAGAGTTAGAGGTAGGAAGGGAAAGGGAATTTTAGGATTAGGCAGAGTTTGGGAGTTGTTTTTAGGGTCAGGATTGGGGTTCTGGGAGGGATAGTTAGGTTAGTGGTAATGCACAGGAAACTAGGTGGTGGGAGTTAGGGCACTTGCTAAATGAATGAGAGCAGAGAAGTGTGTTGTGAGCTAATAGTATGTGGGAATTGCAGTAGACCAATTTCTTCTTCCATGCAGACAAATATTTTTTCCATAGATCCCATGTGACCTCTGCTCTACAGTTATAAGAACAATAATACATGAATTCACTGTACAGTTTTTATAAAAAAAAAAAAAAAAATAAATCAGTCCCTGGACCTAGATTCAGTCCTAATCCCAGTCACTGTCTGTGTAGAGATTAAATGCTCTTCTCATGTTTTTGTGGTTTTCTCTGGATACTCCAGTTTTCTCTCACTTGACAAGGACATACCAGCTAATTAGGTACACTAAACTGCTCATGTATATTTCCATTTAGTATTGAATCATGACCTACACTGGAGGTAAAAAGGATCTGTGGAGAAGTTCACTTAAAAAGCAAAATAATTAAAATTAAATTAAAATGCACCCTCATTTAGTTAAATAATGAATTACTAATTATCTTTATTTTTCATCTTTTTTTCTCCCGATCTCCTTCTGATTATCACCATTACTGTGGCCAGAATGGCCAATTTGTTTATAGTAGGTGAAGACCTATTATAAGTATCTATCATTCAGGCAGATATCATTCCCCAGGATTCAATAAAGCTTACACGGAGTGTAAGAATAGTGCAGCTGCTCCTCATGGAGTATGGCGGCCGAGCGGTCCAGTAAACAAGCCTGAGGATGTGCACGAGCCTGACAGTACTATTCCTACATGGACACAACTGAATAATGCTAAATACCTCACTTTCTGATGAAAACCATGTAAATGAGGTGAATTAGCGATTCAGTAAGCAGGCAGGCTTCCGTGCAGGAATAGTGTGAGGTACAGAAATGTATTCAGCTACTAGCCGAATACATTTCTACAAAAATCAAAATGAAGCATGTATTGTTCTCCTTAAGCGTGCCAAAATATATGGCCATTGGCATGGAAAATTGTTTCAAAATTATAAAAATAAAAGTGTATTTTGTTTGGCCGATCACTGTCGTTTGAGCATAGGGCAGCGGCAAGCAAACGGGTTCTTGCCGAAAATTTTTTAAAAATGTGAAAAGGCAATTTTAAGTGAAATCTGTATTTTTCCATTATAGTCTATGGCATGCAGAATCAAAACAATAACAGGTAACACTCATTGCTACAGAGGAAGGCTGTGGTGTAGTGGTGCAACCAGGTACTAAGGCAGTGGGGTATGCAGATGAGAACATTTTATTGAATCACTAAAGGGGATACCATTCTCTGGCTGCACCTAACCATGTAAGAGCTATAAGGCAGTGTTGTAAGTAGGAGAAGCAGCTGACATGAAAAGGGGGTGTGTCATGCTTGGTGTAAGCACATTGGAGCTCCATGGCTCCCAGTTGAGCTTAGCTAAGCACAGCTAAGCAAGGTTGTGTGTCTCAGACTGTATTGACTTTTATCATGAAATGAAAAGCGTGTTCGTGTCCAGGGGAGGGCCATTTCTGCTTCAAAGTGTTTACTTTAGCTAAATGGGTTTGCATAGTGTGCACCAGGTCTAAAACAAAACAAAACAAAACAAAAAAACTTCCAGAAATAGCAGGACTGTTTACATTTCGGTACCAGAATTGCATGGTGCACCTCGTGGCTTAAAAGGGGCGGAAATGGGAAGGGAAAAAAGAAAAAAGGCATATAGCAGAATAAAAGCAATCAAGTACTAATACAATAGCAAACCGGTGGAATGTATCATACCCAGCCAATCACACAGGCAGCATCTGAAGCACAACAGTATAAACTGTGGAAACACCTTTCAGTGTGGTTTTCCCACAGACCTTGCACCATTGGTGTACACACACGGGGGAATTTTAACCAAAACAATGTTAGGGGCTGCTGACACCATTGCTTTGACCTATCACTATGTGTCAGAGGCTGAGGGCAGTGTGGAGGATAATGCTGAAAACTGCTCCTGACTGAGGAGGAGGAGAAGAGTGTTCAGACTGAGGGTAACCTACCAGGGGCTACATGATCTGGAGATAGTAGAGTGCTACAGAGTGGACAGAGACATACTTCAGCAAATCATCGAGCAGTGTCAGTCTGAACTCGGACACAGAGCCAACAGAGGGAAATACATCCCAGTGGATACCAAGGTATGTGTAGCATTAAGAATAATAGCTACAGGTACTTTCCAAAGACCTACTGGGGACATGATGGGGATCTCACAGCCATCTGCATCCAGGGTACTTCACCATTTCCTGGATGCCTTGATACCACATACTGGTGAGCACATTTACTTCCCCAACACCCGTGAAGAGAGGACCGGCAATACGCATCTCTTCCACCATGTTGCAGAATACCCAGATGTACTGGGTGCGATAGACTGCATGCACATCCACATCAAAGTGCCACCCGGTGAACAGGGTAGGTTCTACATAAACCACAAGGGCCTCCCCTCCATCAAGTGCCAGGTTGTGTGCAATGCCCAGGGCATTATCATGAATGTGTGTGCTGGCAGCCCTGGAAGCTATCATTCATCACAGTTGTGCCAGAAATTTGCCAGTGGGGACATCCTGTATGGCTATCTGGTGAGGGATGCTGGATATGCACTGGAGCCATGGATGATGACACCCATCAGAAATGCACACACACCCAGCCAAGAACTCCTTGTCACCATTCCGCTGTCTTGACATATCTGTTGGAGCCTTGCAGTACTCACCAGCTACATGTGCACACATGTTCATAGTATGTGCCATGCTACACAGTATAATCCTGCAGAAATAGCTGCAGCAGGAACAGCATAGGGAAGGGCCACACAGACTCTCCCCACTGGCAAGGTCCCCACAGGTACAGAGGGACTCGGAGGAGTAAGCCCCTGAGCCTGCTCCTGTAGGCAGATGAAGGTGTGCCCAGTATGCCCAGGCCTTGGCAAAGAGGCAACGCATAACACACACACTGCCACTGCAGGGACCCAGGGACTGACCCCTCTCTTCGACTCGCACACACTGTAAAATAGATGCTACACACATCATACTACCTGTAGCTCACCCTGTATAGGCAGTGTATCCGACAGAGTCAGCCCTCACCCACCATCCCCACAACTGCCGCAGGCACAAGGTAAGTCAGTCTTCTAACCAATAAATGAATGGAGCGGTATGTTCTCGTACCATATCTATGGTATCGCTGCATGCATGCAAGGGAATGTGTTGGCCTACTGGGGTAGCAGCAGACAACTGACAGCTATGTGGGACACCAGAAAATGTCTGCCCAATACTGGCTTCCCCACACTATGCAGTATTATCCAAGGTGACAAATCCCACTGCAGTATATGCAGGGGGGCAACTAAGGGGGTCATAGGTCACATGCATGGATGTCAATGTGGGGATCCCATACTCACCCCTCAGAATCACCCAGCAAATCAGCCATAGAAAACCATAAAGGAATGTGTGGCAAAGGCCCACAAATGGTGACAATGATGGAATACCCGCCTACAGATTTACACAGTGATATCAGTACAGGCCTTCCAGTTGCAGTAAGGCTCTGAAGGGTAAGAAGTCTGAAACTCAATTGTATGCCATTACAATCTAACCTGTGGCCTCTAGTGATATGCCTCCATTCTCCAAGACAGGGTACAATTCTATGCTAAATGGAACCAAAATGTAAAGACGATGTCAGCACAGTATGCACAAATGTGTACCATTGACAGGTGTGCCCCCTGTACACTCATATTCCCATAGAATTGGAGTAGCATGTAAGTTTGTAGGGTAATATCAGCAGAGCACACATTACCACGGCTGTCCCAATCAACATGATAACTTGTTGCATGTCCATAATATGCAGGGGTCAATGGTCTACGTAAATGCATGGGAAATACTGTCAGGATCTGTTGTATCTTAGTGGCCTAGGTACAGTACTGTGGTAGACAGGGTCATGTTCCAATAATTGCAATGCCAACTATTTCAATTGTCAGCTACACCTACGGTGGGAGTTGTACACACTGTGCAGATGTGAATATCAATTACTGCTGGTAAGGTGGACAGGTCTTGGACAGGGGGCCACACATATGAACAGTACACAGGTCAAAGTAACCTACACAGTGCCTATCATACCTCCCAACTGTACAGACCTTTTGCAGAATGGACAGAGGTTTGCATTATATTTGTGGTGTCTCTATCATTAAATAGTGGTTGTGTGGCAAATAACTGGCAAACCACAAAAGCCTAAAGTCAGAAAATAATGATGGATTGTAGTATCTCAGACCTCACACCCTATAGAAAATGCATGCTAATGCAACATCTGTTATTGTAACTCCATTTTAGGTTTGTAAGGCCAGTAGTTAAAATGGTCCCTATATTTAGGACTTTGTCACCCAATTACTTATGGCTTTGTCAAGATGTCTGGCTCTCAGACAGAATTCAGCTCAGTTGTGAAACTCACAGTCATAATGGAAGGTTGGACAAGAGGTTGTTTGGCTGGTGAGTCTCTCCAGTAAGCTTAAATATATATTGCTGGTTTCTTGAGTCATAGAAGGGGACCTATAGCTTGCAAGGAAGTAGCATGGGATTTTGCTTATGGTTTATACACCTGCTGTAGCCACCTAACTGAACCTACCTCACAAGCGGCTTGGGAATAAAGGGTATCCTGTGTACTGCCATCTACCTCCCTGCAGTCAACATCATATAACAAGATAAACTGTTAATACCAAAGACAGCAGCAAAGTTAATATTTCTTTTACATTGTTTCAATTTAAGAATATCTAGTAGCAAAGTGGTGTACCCAGGTGCTCACAGCACTACTAGTAGTGGAGTAACCCCCCCCCCCCCATTGGCAACATTTTGTTTGAAAGCTCTTTTTTGAATTAGCTAAAGGGAAGCAGTCATTAAGAACTTACCCCACTCCTGGCCGGTTTGTACCTGCTCTCCCCAGTTTAGAGCTCACTGATTGTCGCTGTAGGATATCTCTCTTTAAGTCTCGTGGTGGCTGGGCCCTGCTCCATTCGCCTCTCTATGCTCGGCTCACTCCATTCCCCTACCCTGCCCCCATTTCCCACCTGCCTCCACTACCTCTAGATTTATTCTAACCCTAAGTCACCTGACCACTCCTCACAACCAATCAACAATGTCCCATAACACACCCCAAGAATCTCTCTGCTACACAATAACACCACTTGCATCCACTTACAAGCAAAAACAAACCATGCTAACCTTACTTTCATCTCTTCTACTGGCCCTTTCAACCCTAACCTATATTAGATCCTTGCACACATACACACCCCTGCCACATAGCACCTATCATACTACACTTACCTTCACACATTCCCCTACACACACAACCTTCCTTATCACCCCATCATTATTTAGCAACAAAACTATACTATTTTTACAAACCAAGTACATCCCACTATCTAACAATAGAAAAACATCATTTAAACTCCACATAGACATTCAACTATCAAGCTTCAACTTTTTTTTAAGAAATACCTCCTTACCCCTGGTGACATCCATCCAAACCTAGGTCCAAACAACATTATACCCCCAAACAAACACCCTGCTGATCTCATCATCATAAACCTTAACTCTCATAGTATATCTAACAAACTTCCTCACTTACATGCACTCATAACCTACTACTCCCCCGACATTCTTACTATAACAGAAACCTGGCTAAAACCTAACACACAAAATAAAGAGATCCTCCCTCCAGGTTATAATATCCTATGTCTAGATAGAACAGGAAAAAAAGGCAGGGGCATTCCAATTGTATATAAAAATTCTCTCTCTCCGACCTCTATTAACCCCACTACCAAAATTTAATAGTGCTGAGACCATTGGTTCTGTGTTATTCATAAATAACAAAAAGAGTATCATTATTTTATGCGCATATATCCCTTCAGGCAACAACTCTCAAACAATTGAGGATATTCTACAATGGCCTAAAGATAATCTCCCACAGGAGATTATTATACTAGGAGATCTAAACATGGACTGGCAATCCTGTAACTCAAAAACATCCACTAACCACATAAACGTGTATGGCTTCACCCAACTCATTCAAGAACCTACTAGGGTTGACAAATAATCCCATAAAGAATCAATACTGGATTGGACATTAGTTAACTACCCTGCAAATAATTGTCAAGCAGGTAATCTACCAGATGGACTTAGCAATCATCTTCCTACCTTTCTCCTAAGGAAACAGACTAATACTCCAAAACCTACATTCTACAGACAAGTCTGAAATGATCATAATGTCAATCCACTAGAACTCAACACTTTGTTAAAAAAATGTAATTGGGAACCACTTCGTAGCCTTGATCTTGACCATGCAGTTGACTATTTTAACAATACTCTGATTAACATCCGCAGTTCTATTGCTCCAGTAAGGAAAATAAGAACCAAGCACAACCATGCCCCATGGCTCACCAAGTCCATTAGAGACCTAATGAAAACCAGAGACAAGGCATGGAAAGCTTGAAAAATTATAACACTCCCCTAGCTAAACAAAACTATAAGTACTTTAGAAACCAAGTAAAAATAAAAACAAAGCACGATAAATAAAAATACTTCTTAGATATGCAAAATAAACACTTGAATAACCCCCTAAAATTCTGGCATGCTATAAACTCCCTATTAAAACCAGGCAAAACCTCCACACCAGTGCCCTCCTCCACCACTACAAAATCAAATAGTGAAATAGCCTCCCATTTTAATCACCACTTTACTGAATCCATTATATCACTATCAACCCAACTTTCAAAAAATACCTTCCCATGTATACCAAAATCTACTAATAACATAACTTCCTTTTCCTTCTCACCTGTCTCACTCTCCACAATAAAAAATACCTCTTAAAACTAAAATCCACTTCTGTTGCAGCTGATGGTATACCGGCTCATTTCCTAAAAATGGCTGCCAGCTCTTCATCTTACCCTGTTTCTATCTTAATCAACCACTCCATTCAAGAATCCCATATCCGTCAACTCTGGAAAGTCTCTTACATTATTCCCCATCCACAAGGATGGAAATTCATATGAGTTCTCTATAACAACCGCCCAATAGCGATTCTGTCTCCCTTATCAAAAATACTTGAAAAATGCATACATTCACAGGTGATGCATTTCCTCAAGTCAGACTAGGCCTTCTCCTCTACACAACATGGTTTTCATCCACACCACAGCACAATCTCTGCCTTCCTATCTTTCATAAACCTAGTTAACCAACACAGAAATAATAACATGTTTGTATCCGCCATATTTAAAGGACCTATCTAAGGCATTCAATAGGGTTTCCCCACTCCATTCTAATAGATACTCTTACCTCTCTATCCTTTGCTACTAAGGCTGTTGCTTGGTTTAAAAACTATCTAACAGACCATCAGCAAGCTGTCCAGTGGCAAGGAGTCCTATCATCCTTACTCCCAACATCAATTGGTGTACCTCAAGGCTCCATACTGGGCCCTCTCCTCTTTTCTATCTTTACTAATAACCTACATACCTCTACTCTACAGACCTCACTCCTACAGTACGCAGACAACTCCACATTGATCTGCTCTGCCCCAATCCTTACTGCCCTTCAACATATTACCCAAAAATCTTTTAGCGCAGTGAAGAAGTGGATCCCAAATATTCAACTTATACTAAATCCTAACAAAACAAAACTACTTCTATTCACCCCAAACAAATCCAAAGCCACCCCACTCTCCTTCTCTATCCTTGCTAATAATGGGACTGTAATCTCCCCTTCTCTTTACACCAAGCTACTGGGTGTTAAAATTGATAACAACTTACACTTTGACGTCCACATCTCCCAAACTATCAAAAAAGTACATAAAAATGGGGTCCCTCTACAGACAAAAATACTTTCTGTCAGATCAAGCTAGAGTCACTTTAGCTCAAACCCACCTTCTCTCCACACTTATGTATGCAGCACCAATTCTCACCTATGTCAGAAAATCTGATCTCAGCAAACTAGAGTCATGTTATAACAACATTGCTAAATTTGCTAAAGATTCCCCCTTTAGAACTCACCATTGTATACCTCTCAGGCAACTTCAGTGGCTTGAACTTCCACAGCTACTAACCTACCACCAGCTAGTTATAGCCTATAATATCCAACAATATCCCGACAGAACTCCAGCCCTTAAAGAACTAATAAGTAACTACATACCAAATTGATCACTCAGCTCTGTCAATAAATCACTCCTCCATCTCTTCAGCTAATAACACAGCATCTAAAGCTCTGTTTTCCCATTGTATAGTAAAGTATTGGAATAACCTCCATCACTCAGTTATTTCAGCACCAAACACAAAACAATTCAAACATTCCCTTAAGTCTCATCTTATTAATTCCTGGCTATGTCCATGTATTACATAAACAGAAATAAACTACCTTTCTTTCTCATACTAAAATCTTTGATCTAACTCTAATCCGTAAAAATGTAGATCTTTGAGAATATTGTTTTGAAATTGATGCACAATAGGGTGCATGGGAGACAAAAATTGTCATTTATAGGATAAATAAATCACAATTTTTGCCTCCCATGCACCCTACTGTGCACCAATTTCAAAACAATATTCTCAAAGATCTATATTTTTACATATCAGATGCTCGATTGAAACCCAATAATATAACACAAGCTGAACAAATAGCTATCAAGGAACTGCAGGGTAATAACAATATAGTTATTATTTCAGCCGACAAAGGTGGGGCAGTTGTCATTTTGAATTGTTCAGATTATGATAATGAAGCAAGGAGACAACTTACAGATAATAAATATTATTCTGAAGTGGCAATCAATCCCACCTTTAGGTTTAAAAAACAAATTGATGAATTTTTGTTATATGCCAGGGATGCTGGTATTATCAACACTGAGGTTATGCATCAGCTTATGATCCAGGATCCATCTAATCAATATATATACTTCCTACCCAAGATACATAAGAACCCTGTCAATCCCCCAGGAAGACCTATCGTGTCAGGGAAGGGTTATATCACAGTACCCTTGTCTCTTTGCCTTACCAAACAAGTCAAGTGACTACTATCATTGGTATGCTCATGATTACAGGATACCACCAACTTTTTACAGATCATCTCTGAAACACAGTTAGAACCAGATTGGCTAATGTGCACACTTGATGTAAGTGCCCTCTATACTAACATTCCCCATTCAGGTGGCCTGGAGGCTTTGGCACACTGGTTGGACGTGTCAGGCTTATATCAATCTGAATATAATGAATTTTTGGTTAGCCTTGCAGAACATGTTCTCACTTATATTGCCTTCTTTTATCAGGAGACATGCTATTGGCAAACAAAGGGCACTGCCATGGGGTCATCATTTGCTCCAATTTATGCTGATTTGTTTATGGCCTTTGTAGAAAGGGATCTCATTTATAATAGCCATAACAACATTCATTTGCATCATTTGGATATCTGGAGATGTTATTTGGACGATTGTTGGATGGTATGGAAAGGTGGGATCAATGAATTGTTTGAATTTTTGTTATATCTCAACAGTAATAAATGGGGTCTCCATTTTACAGTACATTATGACATTAATACTATCACTTTTTTGGATGTACTGATAAATAGATTACCTGATCACACCTTGGATACTAAGGTATTCAGGAAACATCCTGAATATAATACTATCCTCCATGCCTCCAGCTTCCATCCACCACATATTGCCAGAAATATCCCCAAATCACAATTTATTAGAATGAAACGCATATGTTCCAATGAATCCTCTTTTCAAGAACATAGAAAAGATCTTACCAACAGATTCAGATCCAGGGGGTATAAAATGGGACATGTTTTGCATGCAAGCAATCTGGTCAACAAACTTAAGCGGGATTATTTGTTATGTTATAAAGAACATAACATCAGGGTACCACAACCGATTAGGTTCACCATGACTTTTAGTAGGAACTCAGACACTTTAATACAAAGTGTACACAGACATTGGAACATTCTACAATATGATTCTGAGGTATCCAGTATTATACCTGACAGATGCCTTTTCTCATTTAGAAAGGGCAAATATTTAGGTGGTTGTTTTAATCATTATAAACATCCACATGACAACAGGATGTCTCAATACATACAGACCACACTAACAGGGGGACCTTTGATTGGCTGTTTTCCATGTGGCCATTGTAGTAATTGTAATAAAGTCAGTAAAAGCAAACAATTTTCCAGTCGTAATTCTGCTGTAGTTTATTATATCCATTTTTCTGCCAACTGCAGCTCTGACTGGTCGGTTTATTTGGCCACGTGCACATGTGGGTCTTTTTATGTAGGACAAACTTCACGTCCCCTCAGACTGAGGATTTCCGGACTCATCAGTAATATCAAAAATCATGAGGTCCACAATGCCTTATATAAACATCACTTAACACACCAAACTGCAAAATTTTCTTTTTTGGTTATTGACATTATAAAAGGCAATAAACAAAACAAAACAGGTTGACACTCTCTTCTAAATTCGAAAGAAAAGAAGTGGATTGTAAAATTAGGTGGTTTATTCCCACCAGGTCTTAAGGAACATTTCTAGGTTTAACCAATCAATTACTTTCTAAGCATATTTAATAACAACATTGGGATGATTGTATTTGCACTGAGAAAGGCTGTGTTTTTCAATGCTAACCGAAACCGGTCTGGTTGTCTTTTTGTTGTTTCAATAAAATTAGTGCCAGGCTGCAGTTTGCTGGCTCATTCCTGTTTTTTTCTAGACTGCCAACCAGTCACAAGTGGAGTATCACAGGGTCTGGTCCTGGGCCCCTCGTGTTCGGTATCTACTCCTCTGAAGTCCAGCCCGACATGAAGGGTCTACGGATGACAATGTTTGTAGATGACTGCAAGGTGGGTACCATTATTACCTCCTCAAGTGATGTTGACATCCTGCAGAAAGGCCTCACTGAGTCCTACAACTGTTGTCAGAAACATGAACTTAAGCTCAATGCCAGAAAATGTGTCACCATCCCCTTCGGGACAAATTGGTTCCCTTGAATCACCACATCGATAGTAGTCCACTGAACACAGAAGTCTTTATAAGAAAACTGGGACCACAGGTTGACAGCAACTTCTGTGTTGACCACCACAGTGACAATGTGGTCAGAAAGTCCTACTATGTGGCACATCTCATTACTAAGGGTGTTGCATTCAGGAAGAAAGAGGTCATAGTCTCCCTCTACTCTTCCCTCATTAGGCCAATCATCGAGTACAATGGCCCATTTGGTATGTACCTCACTAGACACCTACAACACCTGGAGAGGCTGCAAAGGCACCTCACAAAGAGGATCCTATGCCTTAAATACGTGTCCTGTATGGCAGACTCCAATAACTCCAACTATTCACTGTCTCATATTGGCTACTTAGAGGCGATCTCTGCTTGACTTACAAAGCCATGTCTGACCCAGCTCTGTTAGGCATGCTACATCTAAAGAAATCCAATACGTCCACACCACATGCACCAGAGACCTCAATCCCATTTCCAAAATCAACAGAACATGCTGGAGGGACAGGTTCATAATCCAGAGACTGGCCACACTATGGAATAGACTTCACATACATGTCAAGCACAGCAGCTCACTGCCCCTCTGCAAGAGAAATCTGGATGAGTGGATGGGGAATTGAAATCTCACCCTGGGGAATCACTCCAGTGGTTGTACTTGATAGACACACTGGGGAGTAACTTCAGGTGGCACAATGCCAGGGTAATCCTATGGGCTAGGCTTGTAAAGGCTTCATGGCCATTTGCCTAGTACACACCTATGAACCGATGGATCTCAGTACTGGCATGTGTGTGTGTGTGTGTGTGTGTGTGTGTGTGTGTGTGTGTGTGTGTGTGTGTGTGTGTGTGTGTGTGTGTGTGTGTGTGTGTGTGTGTGTGTGTGTGTGTGTGTGTGTGTGTGTGTGTGTGTGTGTGTGTGTGTGTGTGTGCATTAGTGCATCTAAAAGTGTTTGCGAGTGTGTAAACATGTAGGTGAAAGTAGTTTGAGGCCCTTCTCCCCCAGTACACCTCCCATTGCCATACATTACAAGGGCTGGTGATGTTATTCACTTTACAAGTACCTTGGGACACACTTCACCCTACAAGCCCCGTGGAGTGTGCGGTACCTGCATAACACTATAGTACCAATAACTGCATAGGTAGACTTTCTAATCGGAGACCTGGCAAATGGGAGTATGTGTGCGTGCATGTGTAAGTGTTTGTAAGTGTGTATATTTGCAGGATACAGAATTTTGAAGCCTCACTCTCCAAGTGTACTGCCCATTGTCATACTTTACAAGAGCTGTTGATGTTGTTCACCTTAGAAGAACCATGGGACACTCTTCAGCATATGCTTTCCATGGCGCATGCAGTAAATGCATAATACTGTAGTAGCAATAACTAGATAAGTAGGGGATATAATCTGAGTCCTGAGAAATGTATGTGTGTGTGAACTGTATCTTTTGTATGTGTTTGAGTGAGAACTGTATCCATTGGGGGATGAGTTTTACATTTTTAGGCCATGGTACTCCCAATACACATCTCAAGGTCCACTTTACAAGGCCCACTGTCTTCATCAACTGTAAAGGTATGTGTTGACACTCTTCAGCCCAATAAGCTCTGTGCCATGTGTAGAAACAATATAACAGTATAGACTGACTAACAAGATATGCAGGGCTGCTAATCTCAATCCTGGCAAATGTGTGTATGAGTGTATTTGTGTTTGTAAGTGTGTATAACTGCAAGTTAAACTATTTTCAGTCCATTCTCACCCAGTACACCTCCTATTGCCATACTTTACAAGGCCTGGAGATATTGTTCACCTTAGAATTACCTTAGGGCACTCTTTACTCTGTAAGCATTGTGGCACATGTGATAAATACATAACACTGTAAAAGCAATAAATAGATAGGTAGGGGAACTAATCTTAGTCCTGGCAAATGTGTATGTATGAGAACAGTATTCTGTGTGTGTTTGAGTGAGAACTATATCCATTGTGCAGCTATAGTTTACAATTTTAGGCCATGGTACTCCCAGTACATGTTCCAAGGTCCACTTTACAAAGCCCACTGTTCACATCTACCATAGAGGTATCTGTAAACACTCTTCAGCCCTATAAGACCTGCACCACATGCAACAGCTATGTAACAGTATGGAATGAATAACATGATAGGCAGGGCTGCTAATGTCAGTACTGACAAATGTGTGTGTGTGCACTGGTGTGTATAGTAGTGTTTGTGAGCGTGTAGACTCATAGGTGACAGTATTATGAGTATTTCTCCACCCAGTACACCCTCCAGTGCCATACCTCATAAGGGCACATGATGTTATTCACTTTACAGGCACCTTTTAACACTCATCGCAGTATTAGTTCTGTGCCAGCTGCAATAACTGCATAACAATAAACTATCACTAATTAGATGGGTAGGGTTTCCAAACCCAACACTGGCAACTGTGATCCTGTGAATGTGTGTGTGTGTGTGTGTGTGTGTGTGTGTGTGTGTGTGTGTGTGTGTGTGTGTGTGTGTGTGTGTGTGTGTGTGTGTGTGTGTGTGACTGTGTGTGTGGGAATAGTATTCTCTGTGTGTTTAGTTGACACAATATCCTCTGGGGGTGTGGGTTTTAGCAATCTGAGGTGTGTTCCACCTACTACACTTACCATTGTCCATTTTAAAATAGCTGCTGATATCAACCACCATAGACTTACCTGTATACACCCCTCAGCCCTCTAAGCTCTGTGGCACATGCAATAACTGTTAAACAGACCTGGTAAATGTGTACATATACAGCTGTACCTTGGCTATGACATGGCCGATGTGCTACCACTCTGTCATACACATCATTGGCAATGTCTACAGGGCCACATCCTGCTGCCACACAGACACCTAGAACACAAACAGAATACAGCATGTGATACTATATTCAGTCAGCATTATTAACACCAATTATGCATTATGGCTGAAAAGGTACACACACTCTGCAGTGTACCCATTACAAATGCCAGCTGACAGCACCTTACACAGCATTACATAGCTAAACTGTACTTAATTCACCTGTGCATCAGAACCATATTAGCATGTCCATGCATTGGTGGAATGGATGACAGTGATGTGGCACAGGTATCATCATATGTACAGGCTGTTGTGTGGGTTTGCCAGAGACCTAGGCTGGGCCATAGGGATGGCATCATGAGTGTGTGTTTGGATGGGTGTTCTATGAATGGGCCGTGCAGGGGTGGTGTGGGTGTGTCTGGAAGTGACTTGGCTGTGATGATGATGTGTGTGTATTTGCATGCACACAGTCACACCATGTGGTGGCCCTACACAGGAGTATGTTGGACAGCTGTGGACCATACATGGCAGGGTGTAGACTTCATCATCTCTGGCCACGGACATGTGAAGTGGTCCTGCCAGGGGTACCAGTGGCACCACTAGGTCCAAGGCCAGATGCAGTACTACTCCCCGATGGTGACTGCTGTCTGCTGGATCCTTGTCCCTGATGGGACCAGCAAGGACAATGTGCCCATTCCTTGCTGCGTTGTGGTGTGGACAGCAACCCCACTTTGGTAATGCCGGTGGTACTGCCACTACAGGAGTGTGAAGGTGCATGACCTCGTAGACCCTAAGCTGATCGTGGTGTTGACCTATGTCCATGTGGCTGCCACCCATCTCCCACCACACGGTTCAGCACAGCCACTGCATGGTCGAGGAGTGTCATGGTCTCATCCCAGCATCTATTCATGATCTCAGTATTCTCATATGTGGCCTCAACAAGATCATGTAGGTTGCCATGGACACGAGGAAGATGTGCATCCAAGACCCTGAGTATTTGTCTGGTGTTCTAGTCAGTACATGCCTGTGGCTCCATGATGGCCCAAAACATGCATCTGTTGACATCTGCGGTGGCACTTGTGACAGGGGGTGAATGGGCAGCAGTCATCCTGTGAGCACCCTGTCATCTGCTTGTGCAGGACCTCACCTACACTCTGGCTATGGTGAGTGTCTACACTCACACTTACCATAGTCACCTCTCTAGCCTGTTCCATGCCATAACCCACCAATTGTCCATTATCTGTGGCTACTGGGGGCAGAGTATGTGTGGGTATTGTGACTGTGTGTGGGGATGTTGTGGACAACAGTGGGATGCCAACCAATGGCACAGATTCATCCCCTGACAACCCCACCTGTGCCTCACTTTGACTATCATCATTGTCAGTATCTACATAGACACTGACATCAGGTTCCATGCGGGAGGGGCAATGACCCCCATCACCACCTGTGTGTGGAAGACAACATATGTAAATTAATGCCTGTACTATAAGGTTGGCTGGTACACACACACACACACACACACACACACACACACACACACACACACACGCACACACACACACACACACACACACACACACACACACACACACATACACACACACACACACTCCTGGTACAGTCTGGCACAGCTGTGACACCTATGGGCCCATCAGAGCAGATCTTACGATAGTTCTGCCTGCCGCAATCCTTCTCTGTCACTGCTACTATCCCGCCTACAACAAAGGGTGACAAATCCTACTGTGTGATGGGTTTAGAAGCAGAATGGTAACTGTGGGCAAGACCAAGGCTATGGAAGTGAGCTATACAGTGTCACCAAGTGCATACACACGTACTGTAAGAGCTGACTTACTGCTATACAGGTCACACACACTGACAATGTGTTATGATATGTGATAACTGATGAGGGAACAGGAATATACACTATTACTGCAGTACATAAACATTTCTGACTCACAGGGATTAATTTCACACAACATTGCAGGACAGTCCGGAATACATACAGGACACATGTAAAGTACTAGGTGCATAGCCTCATAAGATGATTCCAGGATATTGGTCCTGATGCCCTCATAATCCTGGCCCAGACTTTCTTACATGCCTCTTCCAAATTAGCACCTGTTTCCCTGTCCATCTGGGACACACACAGGATCCCAGGGGTGTCTCATCCATTTCCCATGCAGTTGTCCAGCTTTCTCTTCCAGAGGGCTATGCACGTGCTCTGCTGGACATGGGGAGGGAGTAAATTTTACAGACAGTGTATTGTGTGGGACACCACACTATCCTGCCAACAAGTACTATACATGTCACAGACCAGGTGAGGACCTTGTGTGCATGATGAGTGAGTACAATATGTCTTAAAGATATGCAGGACTGCCATCAAGGCTGGTTTGGACATGGCCTTGTATGCCAGACCCAGGTCATCTATGATCAGTCTGTATGAGACTGACTACAGGGACAGGGCTTTCAGCCTACCTGTATAGGGTAGGTGTTGCAGATCCTGGAATTGCCTGACCAGGAACCTCTGTGGTCTCTGCAACTGCTGCATTTGCTTGACAAGATGCATGCCAAAGGAGCCATTGTACTTGGTAGTTCATCTGGTAAGGGGGGATTACAGGGATGTTGTGGTCTAATGGTTCCTGTATAAAATACCCATATTTGTGAGATGGGCCATATAGATGGCCTTCTGTACAATGGTGCACACGGTGGGAAACTGTCAGGTTGCTACAATCCTCGGCACACAGGTCACCTCATATCTGATTGCATGTTCAGTACATTATTACTGTCATACTTAGTGTGGATGACATCTGCCACAGCAGGGGGAGTTATACCTCTCCTGGCAATCAGTTTGCAGTAATGCTTCTTGCACCAGTCAGTAATTGGGTTAGTGTCTCTTGGGGGATGCTCACAATGGTAGAGGGATATAAGACAGTGGCCAGCTTGCAAGCATCTGTACACCTGGTCAATCACAGACCACTGCTTTTTTCCTGTACCTCAAATATGTATATCTCAAACAGTAGAGGCCCCCAGACCAATCCTTGGGGTATACCATTGTGGAAGAATCTACTACTAGTGGTGGGTTCCACTAGTTTGACTGAGTGGGTACTATCATTGGGGCAGTTAGCTACCCATCTGGTAACCACCTATAGGTTGTTGTCTAGCTGTGTAGGTGTATGTATCCTGTCTTCCTGGGGATTAGTTTGAGAGGATTGGGCTAGGTGAAGGTAGGCATTGTTCACCATCTTCCCCTTATTCCTGTGTTTGGTGACCACTTCAGAGAGGTTAAACAGGTTTAACAGGCCTGATCTCCCTTTAACAATGCCATGGTGTGTGGGCACAGGCATTTCAATGTTGTCAATGTCCCTGTTCATAATGTCCTTGATATTATCTTCCATGCCCTTGGAGATCAGGCTGTTTAGGCTGATGTGCATAATATTGGCTGGGTCGGTGGATTGCTCTGCCTTTGTGTATAGGGATGACAGTGGCTGTCCTCTGTGCAGATGGGATGACATTGTTGCTCAGGCTGTGGTTGACTACAGTGTGGAATGGATCTGATTACCCATGCCTGTGTTCATGTAGGATGCAGCCAGGGATGGTATCAAGCTTATGGAGACCTCTGTGTGTTGTCTTTGAGAAGGGATTATGGACCTGCTTTCAGATGATGAGGGAAGGGGAGCAGTTGATGTACATGAACATGTGTACTAATGGAGGGACAGGCGTGTGATGTTTACACTTCACCTGTCTGCAGCCGGTTGCCTATATCTATGTCATATGTGTATGTGGTGTTACTGACCACAACTACAGAGCAGATTTGTGTGTTGCCTCTAGAATTGCAGACTCATGTGTGGAAGGCCTTGTGATTGGCCTTGTTGGATGTGTTCAATTTGCACTCAAAGACAGCCTTAGGGTACAATACTTGTTTCCTTATTTGCTTGTGCAGACCAAGGTGACATTTCTTCCAATGAGGCACCTGTTCCTTCTTGGCCCATCCAGCAATTGTTTGCACCTATTATGGTATTTGTGTATTGCTTCTGTCCACCACAGGCATTTACTCTACCTTGAGTTAGATTATGTTGCTCTGTCAGGTATTGCTGAGTCCATATAGCTATGTAGGTGCCCACATAGTACTGTGGTGTGGGCCTGGACACTGCTGCTACTTCCAACAAATGGGGCGTTGGCTGTAAAGTTACTTCTAACTGCTCTGAGGGAATTTATAGTCATTTGTGTACAGTTCATTCTGTTTGACACTGTAAAGGGGTGGCAGGGGAGATGGTGACCTGAACGGTGATGGCTATGTGGTCAGATATTACTAAGGAGGATGGCACTGTAGGAGTTGGTTAAGACCAGGTACAGGATATTTCCACCTGTCATAGGAGTGTTAACTGGCTGATCCACAGCATTGGCATTGACAAAGCCGAAGAATCCATGTGCATTCATGTTCAGGTGGCATAGGTCATGCACACTGTGGTTGGGTATTTGAAGTCACCCAGGAGCAGGGTACATGACAGATTCCAGCAAGTACCAGTAGGTGTGGTGGGTGTCCATAGTCATGTTTGGAAGCGTGTAGCTAGCTATGATTTGAGTAGGCGTTTTGTCAACTGTTAACTGCACTCCGGATGTCACCAATGTGTCATACTGTTTGGCCATCCTGTTGGTGTGTATGTGTATGCTAATGTTCAGCACTCCACCTCTTGTGGCTTTGCAGGACTCCATTTGGGGTCTAAACATATGATGGGATGAGTGACCTGGCAAGGTTGATGTGCTCTCCACAGATACAAAGCAGGTGTCAGTGACTGCACAAATGTCGGCATCCTACAGGACAAGGTATGCTTGCATTGACATGGGTTTCATAGTAAGACACCTAGCTCCTGTTAGAGCAAGACATCTGCACAAAGGCACACACCAGTGGTGGTCCAAGGCCAGTAAACAGTGTCACTTTATGAGTCTAGCTGAAACCCACTTAGTTGCCAGCAAAGATGTTTTCGCATTCATAGGTCTACTCTGCAGGATATGACATATGACACTCAAATGTATGCTAATATGTTATGACTTCAGTCTTTAATGGGTTGCCAGTGATGTGCCAGACAATACACAACTGTCTGTGCCATTGACTACAAATATGAGGCAGACATGTGGTCAGTCTGCAAAACTCTGGACAGTTGTCGGGTATGGACTCATACAGTTCAACACACACTTCTGCACCTGTTGTGCAGTATGCACATACCCTATATATGTCTCTTTCATTTGTAAGACAAGCATATGTATCAGAGTAGCATTCACAGGTAACATATGAATAATTACAACATCCCAGGCAGCTGGCCTAGTAGTGACACACTCAGTATTGGATAACAGACACTCCAGTCATGTTTATATATATATATATATATATATATATATATATATATATATATATATATATATATATATATATATATATATATATATATATATATATATATATATATATATATATATATATATATATACATATATATATATATATATATATATATATATATATATATATATATATATATATATATGGGTCTACTTGATATGGCCGAAATTTCAAAATGTCTACTTTCATATGGCCGAGACCATATGATCGACATTTGAAATCTCAACCATACAAGTAAAACACAAAACACAAACACAAACTTATTTTAATGCTGCTAGAAGGGGGGCTTCGCACCCCTGCACCCCCTCATAGGGGGCTCTGCCCCCCACACCACCCGTTACTTAAATATACCAACTCCGAGATTGCATTATAGCGCGGAAGTGGAAATCTTTCCATTCCACACTGTAGCGTGATGCCGGTACCCCATGGTCGACATTTCAAATGCCGATCATATGGTCTTGGCCATATGAATGTCGACATTTTGAAATGTCAACCATTAGAAGGGGATCCATTAATATATATATATATATATATATATATATATATATATATATATATATATATATATATATATAGAAATGTATGTGTATATATATAAATATATATATATATATATATATATATATATATATATATATATATATATATATATATATATATTGGTATCTATATATACATATATATGTATATAACAATACTATGGATTACCAGAATGCATGATATGTTTTTAAAAGCATTGCAGATTCCCACAGCTCAGATGGTGTAGTGGTACATTGTTTTGATGGTAGTGCACAATATCCTGGCTTTAAGACTTGGCAGGCCTGATTATTTTGTTGCCGGGCAGAACAAGGGCTGATGGAGACAGAGTGAGTAAGGCACTTTTAAGCAGTTGTAAGCGGGTTTCCACAGTTTTGCATAGAGATAAGCAATGCTAAAAGATGGTTAAGCCCTGTTAGTTTCACTTAGCACCACTTACTCCGGCTTACACCCATGCTAATTTTCATTAAAAAAAAGAGAAAGGGTGGTAGGAAAGTGGTGAAATGGGGACAAGCAGGGGGTAAAACATTAGGAAAAGCAGCTAAGGATGTGCAGCATGTGTGTAGGAAAGGACCATAACTCTACATTTCTTCTGCAGCAACAGCTATGAATAATGTGTAGAATTTGGAATTTACAGCCTCAAACCCAACAGGGAGTGATGTTGGTGACAGACATTTGCAAAATAATCTGCGAGTTGATTGATTAGTTTCACTGTACATGGGGGCAAAATGTAGAGCTATGTGTGGGGCAATTTTTTTTGCAGGACAGATGCCCTTTTTTTTAAGGTGAGAGTGGGATGTTGGGGAAGGGCTGTAGGTATATTTTGGGAGGTAGGTTGGGTAGGAGAGGTTCATTTGCATACAGACAAGACAGACAAGACAGCATACAGAGGCTGTATATGACACATGAGGTGGGTAAACATCTTTGACTGGGATGGTGGATGGGAATCTGAAAACCATGACCCCCCCAAATGTATACAGTAGGATTGAGGTCCCCACCCATGGGCAGTCACCACTGCACCTTCATAGCTCTGAAGGTGGCTGTGCTGGGGGCTGGACAGGAGGTGTGCCAGGATGCCCTCAATCTGATGCAGCTGCCCACCCAACTCTGCTCCGATGCTGCTGTGCACCAAACCTCAGAACTGACTGCGGGTGACAGGCTTCTGTCCACACCCTACTCCCAGGGGGTGGGCCCCATCCCCTGAGGTGGTTCCACCCGAAGGTGGTGCAGGACCAACAGACAAGGAAGTCCTGGGTTGGGTCTCAGACATGCTGGGGCCTAGTCCCACAGCCAGATGAGGTGGGACAGGCAGATCCACAGGTATCTGCCTTCCCAAATGTGCTATGGTGTTGAGATTTTACAGAATATGTTGGTTAGCCATTATAACAGCATGCGTGGGTGTTGCAATTAACCCCATAAAACAGATTTGAATCAGTTGCATAGCAAACAGAACACATGCATAAATGAACAACAGTATGCATAGTAACAGCATCCCAGTAACATTGATGGCAACAGGGCACCAACAATGGTATTAGGACAGGGTATGTTAACATGCAACCAATCAAATATATCAACAATAACCAACCAAAAGACACTTGCAAAAACCACTGAAAGTAAAAATGGAATAGCCGAGGAGTGCTAAAAAAAATCCCAGTTCTTTATTGTAAGCTCTTTCGTTCATCCAGACTATACAATGAACTTCTTCAGACAAAACCCTACCCAACATTCAATGCCTTATATAAAGTCTTTCAGCTTTTCCCAGTTAGGGGTCATCACAGCAGAACTCCTGACCACTAATGATTGGCAGTGGATTTTACGGTGTTGAGTTGCCAGCCCAATGCCCAATCTTAAAAGGCACACCCATTCACGCACGCACCTACCTGCATTACTTTAAATGTCATACGACTGCGGGGAGGACATGCAGACTCCACACAGAAGGTGCTCCAGCCGAGAATTGAACGAGAGAACCTCTTATTGTGAGATGACAATACTAACTGCTGCACCAACACGGTCATATTCAATACCTTATATAAGACACTTAATTAGTTAATAAGTTAATAAGACAATCAACAAGCTTGCTCATGTTAATCAAACTATTAGGTGTTTCAAAAAATACCATTACAAATGGAATTTAAAACACTAAAAAGCACAAAGAAGTTTAAACATTATAATTCCCTATATAACACAAACAAAATAAAACAAGTATGGATCATACTAAAATGTATGTATTATCACATTGTATATGTAGACAATGCAATGAAAGATAAACAGCCTCCACTTCCTATCTAAATGTTAAATTAAATGAGTGAATCAACTTTACCCCATTTTTTTAAAATAATATCATACATTATATATTATATAAAAAACTGCTACATAAATTAAGTGGTATTATCATAGTTGAACTAACGAACTGGGAACTGAAGTTGGAAGAATGTGAACTATTATGGCAGTTAAGAACTAATGCCCATATTCAACCAGGGCTGAATGAATTTAGTTCAATTAAATGCATTATAAAGTTAAAATAATTGGATAGGTAATATGTAGTATGAAATTAGTATATATCTACTCAGTTGCATTTTACCATGATAATACCACTTAATTTAAGTAGCAGTTTTCTATATAATATATGATGTATATCATTTTTAAAAAAGGTAGTGAAGTTGATTCACTCGTTTAGCTTAACAAGGCTGTTCCTTTGTTACTTTCAGTAAACATATCAACAATAATAGAACACAAGTCCCAACATTAGGTTTGGAGAACAACATACCCATAGTATATGAATAATAATTATTAATGCAGATGAGGGGTGGGGGATGAGACAAAAAGTCCATTAACAACTGTTTATGCTTCTATTTTCCACAACAGTACTGTTCAATACTCTATGGGTCTGCCCTCACTTTACATCTACCTATGGCTCATAGCTTCTGTAGCACAAACATACCTATCAAACTGTCAGCCTGGATTGGTATGGGGCAAACTGTGGTATGGGTACATGACTAGAGGAAACTCGTAGATGTCAGGGATACATATCTGGCACAGGACTGCTGTTATATGAGTGTGCTACTGATATACTTCAACTGGTTGCAAACTATGAAATAGCACAAAATGCCCAACACAGATCCACACAGGCATTGGGCATTTTGTGCTGTTATTCCTTTGTGACACTTGCTTCTTTGTGGTTTTGATACTTCAACTGGTTTCCTGTGTCCAGGGTTATTGGCAGCAGTGACCACTAGCCATAACAGCATGAGACTTGAGTGACATGTATTGGGAAGTGTGCATGTTCTATGTACCTATCCTGCTGTCATTTGCAGGCATGTGGTGGGACAGTTGAACAGTTGTACACAGTTTATTAGTATACTCTATACAGCTACTAACAACATTTCCTTACCTGTAAAACCTGTGGAGAAAATATGTGTTATCACTACCTGACTGTTTTCATATATATTCCTGATTCCTTGTGTGTAGATATGCACACATCTTAGAACCACTCCCTGGATTCAACTGTGTTTGGGTGTGCAAATTAACAACTAAGCTATTTCTCATCACACAGAGCTACTGAGGGACTGCTGTTTCTTGTTTCACTGGTTTCTGCAAATTAGTCTCTTGGTTAGCAGTCTGAACTTGTAATCCTGTGATGCATGCATGACAGATAGTTAGTGTACTGTGCATTAATCCTTTGAATTACTACAATCTGGAAAGCAAAGGTTAACACAGGGGATTTATATCTTGTTTTACAGTTCCATTCTAAGTCTAGAACAATATATGGGAGTAAATACAACAGTTTGCATTATATATGTTTATTTCAGATCAGTATTAGTCAGACATACTTTATTTATTCAGATAACACAGTTACAATATACCTACTAGCACTACACAATGTACTTCTTTTTAGTTATTTGCACAATATACTGCAAAATAGATTTTTACTCACCAGCCTGTTGGCACAGCCTCAGCAGCCTGTCGGCATGAGCTTTGATGTTACTAGCCCTCTTTGCTGCAGCTGTAAGGGAGAAAAACAAACATTATGCATACCTGTCTATGACATCCTTAGACTAAAATTTGGTACACCTATATCTGTCATACTTACAAACTGCTGGAGCATGGTTTTCCTTGGCATCTTGGATCCACTGGTCCAAGAGTGCACTCTTCCTCTGCTTTAGGTTGGCATAGTGGTGCCGGACCTGCTCACCAGTTTGTGGGATGCCAGTAGCACTGGTAAGATCATGGGCGAGATGGTCCCAGGCCTCCGCTTTATACTGTGAGCCACTGGTACTGGCCCTGCAGCAGTCTCTCATCATGGTTACTTATGAGGAGTCCAGCCATGACCCTAGACTCCACGATGCTTCAGCACTGTGCCCTAAAGCATGGACCCGCACCTACGCCAACCATGATTCCTGCACAGGTTAAACTATAACAGGTACTGGCTGTGTTCCCACCTGTGCAGTTTAAATAAGCCCATATTCCCACCCTTTGCCATCATTGGTCAATTTTGAAACTGTTGAGCACAGCTTAGTGGTGCACAAACCCGCTAAGCTAATTTTAGCATTGCTTAAAGGGGAAATTTTTGAGCACTGCTTAACAGTGCACAAATCCACTTAGCTGAGCTGACCGTTGCTTAGCATTCACGTCTAAGCATTGCTTAAACTGACTAAGCATAGCTGAGCCCTGCTAATCTTTGCACACTTTTAATTTTTAGATATATTAGAATAATGACTTCATTTGGTAAGTGTATATGATTTATTTTACATGACGTCCCTCTATGCGCTTTCTGTACATTACCAAGGGGTGTGACTATACTGTATGGGACACTTGTGTACACATGGGTGGTTTCACATGTTATATACACTCACACTTCCATTTTAAACCAGCTGCACTACCCTGGCTGACAAATATTACTTACTACATAATTTACAAAAAAAAAATAACACTGGTTTCCTATGTAAAAATAAAGTGCCTGTCTTTGTATTTGAACCGTAAATGTCTGGTTACAAAGCTGGAACTCTAACCACTACACTATCCCAACATTAGGATTTTAGCTGTATATTTTTATTTATCTGCTCTGGGAAGTTTAAGCAATGCTGGGCAGAGGGTCACAAAGTGCACACATGCTCAACTACACTTAAACATACCTTAGTAGGGGAAACATATATTTTTAATTATTTATAGCCTTGTACAGATTTGTTACTCTAGGAGGTTGATAGGTATGTGAGGCAGGCATCTTGCATTCTGCAGACACCTGTACAGTTGATGGGTATGACCTTACAGCACTTTCAGATGCCAGACATTCATGTTCCAGTCTTCATGCCCTTCAGGAGGTCAGTGCTAATGTTAACCTTTTATTCTATCAGCTTTCAGGTTGTCAATGCAATGTTTAAAATATGTCCCTATTTTTGTGGCTTTGTCCCCCCATTATGTATGGCTTTGTACTGCTTTATTGCTCTGGTAGGGTGAGATGTATGCAAGGCAGGCATATGGGTATTCTGCAGAAACCTGTACAATTAATGGCTATGGCCATACATCACTTTTACAATGCAGGTGGTGTGTGACAGAACCTGTCACACACCCCCTGCATTGTTTCTTGCTCCCCTAGCAATTTCATTGTCTGCAGACACTGAAATGCTCATTTTAATGTCATTTCAGTGTCCGTGGACACTGAAATACATTTGAAAGTGCTGTATGGCACTTTCCAAGTGCAGGGGGTGTACTTGATGACCGTGCACTACTTAAACATGCCCCTTGCACTCATTCATTGTTCATGTCCAGTTAGCATTAACAGTAGTGCACCTTCATTAATATGCAAGGTGCTCTGCTGTTAAAGCTAAGGTTAAATGGACATGAACCACTCCATGCAGGACTAACACTATTCCTGCATGGAGTTTATTGAATTCTAGGGATTGTTTTTTTTTTTTTTTGACACCGACTCCTTCCATGGCTCCTGGTGGTCATAACCACAAAAGCAAGAAACTGCTATGCCTTCTGCAACATATTGCTACATTACAAATTGAAACTATGACATGAACTAAGCTTTGCAAAGTCAGTGGGCTTGTCTTTGGCCATATGGTGTATGCTGTGCATCTCTCTGAAGGAGGTACCAGAACTGCCTAGGGCAAGCCTGCTTGCTTCTCCCATTCTGTCTGAATCATCAGTGTTTGGTAACTCAGACTTACTTGCAGGATTCTTCACTCTCTCAGTCACTGATTGATCTTGGGTCTCTTGGGTTGCTGTTAAAGCTTTATATCTCTGCACAATTGAGCTGACCATACATGGATTTGCTTTAGATTATCTGGGCTAAGCACAATGAGTTGCCACACTTGTACATTACCAATGGTAGGACCAATCTGTAATGTAGCATAGGTTTAACCTTGTACTGTCATTACACTTCTGTTGTGGATGCACATAACAGGGTACACAGACATGATTAACTGGTGATGATATAAACAGGCAGCTAAGAGGCTTAATTTGTACTTCAATGGCTAAATTTGAAGAAAAAAATGGATTCTCAGGCAAAGGACAACTACAAAGCTTTCAACAGCTATGTCTGTAACCTCAGAGGAAATACACAACAAAAACAGAACTTATTGTAAATGGCATCACCCACACTGAATAAGAGGCCATTGCCAATCTTTTCTTTGACAGGTTCAGGTCAAATTCCCCCCTCTCCACTACTCCCTGATAGTCCAAAGGAAATACCATATAACGCAACTCTCTCAATCATTACTAAAAAACAGGTTATTAATGCACTTTCCATGGCCAAAAACACTGCATCAACGGGCCCTGATAGCATCCTGGAATGTTTAATAAATAGCATGAAACATGACCTCTCTGGCCCACTTGAATCACATTTCAGCTGGAGCCTTCAGTCAGGTTTTCTGCCCAAGGAATAGAAGATGGATACAGTCATTTCCCTGCAGAAAGGAGGTCCAACTACTGATCCAAGTAACTACAGGCCCATAAGTCTTACCAGCCTCATTTGTAAGGCCATGGAAAAGATCATCCTGGATGTGATAAATGAGGACATAGGTAACCTGTAAATGCTCAACACATCCCAGTTTAGCTTTATTAAAGGAAGGTCATGCCTATTAAATCTAGTGTATTTTTTGAGAGGGTCACCAAAGCACTGGATGAAGGTAAGACTGTGCACACAGCTTACCTCGACCTGGCCAAGGCTTTTGATGCAATACCCCACACAGGCATTACAGACAAACTTACTAATTTAGATACAAACCCTATTATCACCCACTGGATAGCCAACTGGCTCACTGATTGAAACCAGGAGGTCAAAATAGGTGAGTCCACCTCTAGCAAGAGCCAGTCTCTAGCAGAATTCCCCAGGGCTTGGTAGTAGGCCTGCTCATTTTTGGAATCTATTTTTCTGAAATGAAAGCAAATGCTGAAGCTTAATGGCTGAGTTAGTTTGTAGATGATTACAAGCTGGGGTTATTATCAACTCCCCTGCAGAACCTAACATTCCTCAAGTAGGTCTAACTCTGACTAATAAATGGTGCCAAAGGCATGGTCTTAAATGCAAAAAAAAAGAAATGCATATATATTCCCTTTGTGAAATTGGACATCCTGGCTAATTACCATGTCAAAAACCCCTAAGAGCTGACCTAGTGGTCAGCGATCTGGTAATCACATAGACAGTAGCCTTACCTTTGAGCACCAAGTGGCTGCAGTGGTGAGGAAGCCCTTTTATTACATGCAACTTAGTAGTAAGGGAATGGCATTTAGGTCCACAGAGGTTATTATTTCACTGTACTCCGCCCTTATAAGACTAGTCATGGAGTACAATGCTCCCTTTGGTATATACCTGACCAGGCATTTGCAACAACTATAGCGACCTCAAAGGTTCCTTACAAAAAGAATACAAGGCATAACAAACCTGCCTTATGCAGACCTCCTTAAAGCCTCTCCCTCTACTCAGTATCCTATAGATTGCTGAGGGTGATCTATACCTGGCTTACAAGGCATCTACAAACCCCACACTTATGAATGACCTGCATATTGATAAGTCAAAAAGTACCAGAAATACAAGGTCTAGGGATCTGAATTTTTGTCTGTGACTGAAACAGAACATGCTGGAGAGACAGATATGTGCCCTAATGTCTGCCTTCCCAATGGAACAGGCTTTCAATCCATGTGAAGCTGAGTTTGTCTATTGTCCAGTTTAAGCACAACCTAGACAAGTGGATGGGGAGTAGGAAATTTACACAGGGCCTGGCCCCCTTGTCCCTTATAGACATATAATTGGTTTGCCCTCAATGTCCTGTTTGGATGCAGGACATCATTATTCTTTTGGAAAAACTTGGCTAGGCTTAAAACGGCTGATTGGGTTTTTAGCCTAGTAACAGTCTATGAATCTATGGATATGGAAAGGAAGCATATGGAAACCATCTTCATTATAGATCTCATTCTTTCCCAATAGATACACTTGATACAGAATCCTTTTTACACCACCCAGTCCCATAGTGATGGCCACAGAAGAGAGTAATCTGTAGCATTATAGACAAGACTGGTCATAGAGAATGGTAAAACTTTGTCAGTAAAGACAGTAGAATATGCATCACATTTCTCAGGCTGAGATCTGTGTAATTAGAGCATTGCCCTGGCCATGGAAAGATGAGGCTAAACTGCCAGTAAAATTGACGACACCCACAGAAGGGTGTGCTGTGAAAGCTAGTGTCATATCAACACAGGTAACTAAAATTTATCAAATTATATTGTAGGGTTCAGCTCCTGGTTGGCATGGCAGCAAAGTACATCAAAAGGCTCAGTAGAGGCCACCATTGTGTATCATTATAGATTACACTGAGCAACCAGTGATCACACTGAATAGTATCATACATCAAAACACTAACCACAGGTAACTACTGTGCTATAGTATATCACATCCTCACTTAAAAATCATGGTGGATCACATTACACAATCAATGATACCATAGTTCATCAAAAGGTTCACAGCAGGTAACCACTATGCATAGCACATCATAATGCTCACTTAAAACTTAAACATTAAGATTATTGTACAACATACATCTAAGAGTCTGAGAATAAAACCCAAAATATATTACATGATGACAAATTGGAACAAGCATGTGCCCACTAACTCAAAAGCATGTTTAGTATGCTCATAATAAGCCCAACTGTACAGTATGTACCCATTAGCCATGATACTTATTTTTCAGCATTTTGAGGGCTACTAAATATTATAGCAGATATGGCTTTCTAAACACAAAAAGCCAGCAGCTCAAATCTTTAAAAGCTAGTAGTTGCCGAGAAAATACTTGATACAGAGAGCCGTGTGAAAAAAATAATGCAGATTGCAGACACTGGGACACACTGTACACTACTGAGGCACTCGTAATGAGTAGATTGTTTTGATCCCACCTAACAAAAAAAAGAAATTACAGAAGAACACTGACTTGTTTTTATTCAATGGCGATATGTAGAAAAAGTATGCATTTTTGTTAAATAATTTCATTGTATAATAGCAATAGTCCACTCCTAGGTGTGGATAATGCAGGATTTACCTGTGGCTGGCTTTGTTTAATCACTCAGGCTTCATTCTCATGAGCAAACCTTGCCAACCATAGGTAAATCCTGCATTACACAGAGATAGTTATGGATTATTGCTAAAATAAATACAGGCAGAAAGATGTATAGTATAGTTATTTGTTTAGAGTCATATTTCAGTATTTTCTAACATGTGTATTCCCCCTACCAAATTGATGTGTAGCAATATCCACTGCCACACAAAATAGTCATTACAAATAGCATGCAAGAAACATCCATGCCCATGGTCATATAAGTTGACAATAAACATGTGCATATAATATAATATATATATATATATATATATATATATATATATATATATATATATATATATATATATTTATATATATATATGTGTGTGTGTTTGTAATATATATATATATATATATATATATATATATATATATATATATATATATATATATATATATATATATATATATATACACACACACACACACACACACACACACACACACACAGACACACACACACATGCACAGTGCAATTACCAGCCGTGTCAACATCATATGTTCAGGGATCTTGCACAATACCTCAGAAAGTGTCATCATGTGGAGCTCTTAAAGGTCAAGTTCCTTCTATAGAAACTTCAAGCTGCATGGAATTGATACAAAGTCATAATAACTGCAGCCCAGTGAAATGGCACTTCTGAATTCAAAATAGCTAGTTTTTTTGTGAAATGCTACACAGTTTGCACCAATACTAAGATGATCTCTACACATCAAATTTATTACCTACTTTATAGATGGAGAAACTCAATGAATGATGTAATCTCTACTACACACCAATATTCTAGGCTCTATAAAGTGCAGACATTAGCTGAAGAAGACCATTGTATGCTGATATCTGCAGTGAAGGATCATGCAAAATATCTCACCCCTTACTTTTAATGAATATTCACAAATTTTAACATGACAGTGAACATTTTTCATAGCGAGGAACTGGGTAATGTTTGCAAACATATGTTTACAGACGGTGGACTATAGGGTGCATCTCAAACATAAAAATGATTCAGTAACACTTCAAAGTATGCTGCATATTTTCCATTTAGCATTTGTTGATAGCAGCAATATGTTTGTGGTCAGCTGATATAGGTGGGAGAATTTTTTGCTAATTGTGGCCCTTTCTGGATGAATAAAAAGAACATACTAATGTTGCAACTCTTTTTTTTAAACAAATTAATTAGTATAAGTAAACAAATACATATAATTTTTACATAAATTCAACTCTTGATATAGAAATAATTAACAAACACAACTAAAGTATTCACAATGACGTCCACATATAGCTAACACATTAGCAATATTGAACATTGTTGATTCCATACTCAAACATATTCTTTTTCTAATAAACTTTTGAAATTAGTCCACCTGTTAAATGAAAAAGGTTTTCTGAGGGATCTTGATTTAATAGTTACTAATTCTAAATGATAAACCTCAGTAATAATATTTTTATATTCATAAAATGAGGGAGAGACATCTGATTTCCAATTCATTGTTATGACCTTTCTAGCCACAGCTAAAACTGACCATACCAGAGGTTGCTTACATTTATGAGCACACAAGTGCATTGGTGTATTAAACAAAACCACAGATTGGGAGAGTGTAAAATTGTCTGAAAATATGGCTTGAAGTAGATTGTTGATTTTATTCCAATAGTTTTTAAAATATCACAATGATAAAACATATGTGCCCAATCTGCATTTCTGTTTTGCGTTTCCAACAAAAGATTAAGTTTCTCATATGTGGTGTTATAAATGATCTATACATACATTTCCATGTAAATAATCCCCATTTAAGTGAGAAAGTGTTTTTTCTAGCTGGTTTTAGTATAATTCTTTTATCTTGATCATTGGGTTGACTGTTATTTATATCAGAGAAGTATTTCCAAAAATTGTCTGGACAACTGTATGTTTCTTCTCTAAGTATATTATAAATTTGTGAGAGTTTACCTTTAGCAGGAATTGTATGTTGTTTGGACATTATCAAATAGTTTAACAGCGTAGGGATATTTTTTTTAATAATGATTGACATCAACTCAACTCTGTCTAGAAGAAATTGTCTACATGTAAAGATTTTTATTTAAATCAAATTTATTTATTAAATTATCAGTATATTTTAGATCAGCATTTATCATCATGAAACAAATATATTAGATTCTTTTATTTCAATAATAACATTTTTGTGAGGTCAGAGGAGTGTATATTTCTCTGTGTAAAAGCTATAGGAAATAAAAGGAAGTACCAGTCTTTGTATACTAGATGTTTATAAATAAAGTTTCTGAGATTATTTAGAAGAAGAAATATATAATTAGATGTATGAGTTAATGAAATATGTGATGTAAAATAATCTTTTAATAACGGTATAAATGAATTATTCAGTATAGATAACTTGGAAGCTTTATCAATGGAGTATAGCTCTATGCCAGTATTTCCCAGTATTCTTTCCATTTGGTGGTATAACCTATATCTGTTATAAAATATTTTTAATTATAGAAGACGTTGTGTATAATCCCAAGTCTGGAAAGCCTATCCCCCTTTAGACCAATCTCTTATGTAATATGTTAATTCCACTCTAGATTTATTTGGATACCATAGAAATCTCAATATTTTTGAATTTAATTTTTTAATTATTGAATTAGAAGGAGGTAATGAAATGGATTGCATAATGTATAACATTTTTGGAAGTATCATTTTAATTGATAGTCTCTCTTCCATTGTAAAAAGAAGTTTATTCCAATTATTTATGTGACTGTTAATAGCATTTAAACTTTGATTATAATTCAGTTGTATTATATTCCATATGTTTTTAGTCAACATAATCCGGGTCTATATTATGTTATTGAATACTAACGTGATCGAAAACGTAATAGTCAACCCATAAATGTCAAAGTACCAAAACTTTGAACATTTAATAAAAAGAAAAAACATACCCAAACAAACCATTTAAACACTGTAAGTATGAGGGCAAGCTCCCTCTACATCCCTCCCATGGGGGATTGTGCCCCCCACACCCCTCACTACTTAAATATACCAACTCTGAGATCGCACTACAGTGCAGACAATGGAAAACTTCCATTTCTGCACTGTATGGAGATCTCTGTTGAAACGTTCAAGGTTCTAGCACTTTGACATTTATGGGTTGACTATTACGTTTTCAATTACATTAGTATTCAGTAACATAATATAGACCCTATAATTCCTAGGTATGTTATTTGCTCAGAATTTCCTAAATACTTGAACATTTTTTTTTCTGTTCTTATGTTATTTGGATATATAGGGAGTATTTTTGTTTTCTCATTATTAAAGATTAAGCCTGATTTTTTTAATTATGCATAACTTTAAATAAAGTTGTTATTGAAGACTTATTTTCTTCTAACGTAATAAGAACATCATTAGCAAATAACTGTATTTGTGTTAATGTGTCAGAGTGTTTTATTTATAACCTTCAATATCTTTCTCCATTATTATTAGATTGGCCCAAGGTTCCATTATTAATGTAAAAAGTACAGTGGAAAGGGGACAGATTTGTTTAGTTTCTTTAGAAATTGCAATATTTTGTGAGATATAAGTATCTATTTTTATATAAAAACAAGTCTTAAATGTCAAACCACAAACAAGTAAAACTAAAAACGGCAAGCAGCACTGTAAGCAGAGTCATAGGACCGATAACTTTCCAATATACGCAATTTAATAATGAAATGCAATACACTAACACAATAAACTGAGCACTTTCGGTAGGATCAGTGTCACCAAGATATCCACTGCACCTTTAAGGACAAGTTGAGTTATTCTGACATTTGGTTAATTGTTTAATTGTGGCTTTCTAATGATTTAAAAAACCTTGTTAATTAACCTGTATGGTATCTGAAGAAGGTAGGACACTGATCCTACCGAAAGCGCTCAGTTTTTTGTGTTAGTGTATTGCATTTCATTATTAAATTGTGTATATTGGAAAGTTATCAGTCCTACGACTCTGCTTACAGTGCTGCTTGCCGTTTATGGGTTTATCTATTTTTATATAAGCTTGACTTCCTTTATAAAGACTTGAGACTAAGTTAATGAAACTTATAGAGAAGTTTAATTCTTCTAATAATGTGAATAAATATTCCCAAATAACTAAGTCAAAAGCACAGTTTATATCTAGACTTATTAATGTTAAATTTTTCCTTGAGTTTTAGCAAGATAAACTAATGTTATTGTTCTTTTTATATTATCGTATGTATTTCTATTAATAATAAAGCCCATCTGATCCTCATCTATCAAGGTCAGCAGAAATAATTTTTAATATATCAGCATAAATAATCATGAACATTTTATAGTTGACATTTAACTAGGACATAGGTCTATAAGATTAGTATTTATAAGAGTCTCTATTGGGTTTTAATATTGGAGATATAAAGGTATAATTTCAAGAAGGTAGGCTAATGGAATTTGTTTGAGTTGTTTGAAA
Organism: Protopterus annectens; assembly: GCF_019279795.1. Lineage (NCBI taxonomy): Eukaryota > Metazoa > Chordata > Ceratodontiformes > Protopteridae > Protopterus > Protopterus annectens. The sequence goes on from NC_056735.1 coordinate 912,697,100, forward strand.
AACATTGTATAACAAATTAAGGGCTATTTTGGGCAAAGTTTTATAGATTTCAGTAAATGATATATATTTATCTGGAGATTCTATTTACTGTTTAGTGAATTTTTTTATTTGTATATTTATTAATAATGAGTTTTACCTTATCTCTTGATTCTATATTATTAGAGTTTTGGTTTATTTTATGGAAACGTTCTCTAAATTCCTTTACTATGTCTTGTATGTCATATACCTTTCTCTACTTTTTTGGAGAGTACATTTATTTACTATGATTGAGTTTATTGAGTCTTTTAGTTTTATTAGCTAGCTTGTTTAAGGATTTAGGATTAGTTGAAAAGTTTATAACTTTGAACTTTTCTAAGCTAATCATGGTTTTATGGTTTAGTATCTCCAGATATGTATTATTCAGTTTGTTGATTTCCTCATTAGTTACTATATTTGTTTTGTTATTATTTTTAACTTTTAGTTTATCTAATTTAGATTGTATCTCTTACAATTCTTTGTCCCATAGTTTTTTTTGTTAATATACCAGCTTATCACCTTCCCACATAGATAAGCTTTTAATGCGTCTCACTCAAGTATTACAGATCTGTCTATAGTAGTGTTGAAATCTATAAAGTTCTGTAATTCAGTGTTTAAAAATTCTTTGAAATCTTTTACTTTAGTGATGTAAGATGGTATTCTTTTAATCTGAAGCTTATATGTTGCGCTAATGATTAAATCAAAAGTTATAGAGTTATGATCAGATAATTGACAGGAGATGATCTTGTATTTAGATGTTATTAGTCATTTCATTAGAAATAAGGACTCTATCTCTTTTAGAATAAGAGCCATGCTTATTTGAAAAAAAAAAGAATAAAAGAGAGATCTTGAATCAGCTTGAAAATTAACATCTTTAAGATGATAAGTTTTTATAAAATCTATCAAATGTTTGGCCTGGGAAGATATTCTCCTTTTACTAGGAATACTAGTTTCATTTTCACCATAAACGCAATTGAAGTCACCCACTATTACAATCTTCTTTTAATAAATGCATTTCTTATAAGAAAACTAGTTGAGATTTGTCTAATTTTAATTATTTAAGTAAACTTCTTCTTTTACAT
>NC_056735.1:912703196-912710696 GCF_019279795.1 Protopterus annectens
TAGATGTTGTATTTTCATCTATATCAAATCCTTCTATATCAGTACTGTTTCTGATCAGATTAGCCCAAGGCTCCATTATTAAAGTAAATAATAATGGAGAGAGCAGACACCCTTGTTTTGTACCTTTTAAAATGGGTATTTTTTGTGAGACATATGTTCCTATCTTAATGTAAGCCAGTGCTCCTTTATATAAATGTTCAATTAGATTTACAAATGCATCTGAAAAGTTTGTGCACTTCAGTAAGGTAAACAAGTAGTCCCAACTTACTGAATCAAATGCTGAACTTATGTCGAGACTAATGTGTTAAATCTTTCTTTTTCCTATTTGCAAAATCAATTAATGTTAGAGTTCTCCTTATATTATCAAAAGTATTTCCATTTACAATGAAGCCTGTCTGATCTATATCTATAATGCCTGAGATGATTGCCTTCAATCTATCAGCAAAAATACTCATAAACATTTTATAATCAACATTAAGTAATGAAATAGGTCTGTATGAAATGCATCTAGCTGGATCTTTATTGGGTTTTAAAATTGGCGAAATAAATGTGTATTGCCAAGATGGGGGAGTTATTAACTAATTTTGGGCCAAAATAAAAACCTTATGTATTAATGAGTATGTACTTTTAGAAAGAATTTTATATATCTCAGGTATAATACCATCATTACCTGGTGCTTTGTTTGATTTAAGCTTGTTTATTTGTGTAACAACCTCTGTATATGAAATATTTTTATCCAATAGTTTAGTCTGTTGTTCATTAAGTTTTTTATTCATGTTTGTAGTTATAAATTTCTTTATTTTATCTTTAGGTTCCATGTTAATGTTATTATGATTAATTTTGTGAAAGTGATTTCTAAATTCATCTAATATTTCTGGTAGACTAGAAACATTCTTCTTTTTCCTTAGAGAGAAAATTTCTTTGATATGATTTTGCTTATTCAACCTTTTTGTTTTATTTTTAAGTCTATGTAAGTATTTGGGACTTATTGAGTAGGACAAGAACTTGTATTTCTCTAAAGTTATTTTAACTTTATGAGTTAAAATTTCTTTGTATTTCTCATTTAGTTTGTTTATTTCTTCAATTACTTTTTGTCCATAATATTTTCTTTATTATTATGCTTATAAGAGTCTAATTTACTTTGAATATCTAATAATTCCTTATCCCAAGATTTCCTTTTATTATTATACCATCTGATACTTTTTCCATATAGATATGATTTTAAAGCATCCCAAACATAAACAATGGAGACTTCAGGAGTATTATTTATGTCTAAAAAATGTTGCACTTCTGAAAGTATATAATCTTTATAGTCTTTTAGTTGAGTTAAGTATGCTGGTATCCTTTTGATCTGAACATTGTAAGTACTCTTTATCATGAACTCAAAAACAATTGAATTATGATCTGATATAGGACACGAAATGATTTTAGAATTAATTCATTCTGTTACCATCTGGTTAGAAATAAAGACTCTATCTATTTTTGAATAAGTTTTATATCTGTTAGAAAAAAAGGTGTATGGTAATGATTTTGAGTCTATCTGATTATTAATATCATTCAAATGATATGAATTAACAAACTCTTTTAAATGTTTTGCATTAGATGTAATTTTCCTTTTTCCTATAGTAGTAGTATCATTTTCATGTAGGATACATTTAAAGTCACCTGCTAAAATAATATCTCCTATAGAAAATGATATGATCTTATTAAGATGGTATTTCACTGTATTAATACCAATTCCTGGTATCCAATATACATTGATTAATGTATATGTCTTTCCATTAATTTGTATTGTAACCATACAAAACATTCCTTTATCATCTTCATAAGTCTTGATAGTTTTAGGTATGGGCATACTTTTATTCCATAAAATAGCCACTCCTCTTTTTTCTGAGTGTGCTCTGAACTAACTAATACTGTATATTTATTAGTGGCTAATTTATCAATATCCTTTTTCAAGAGATGTGTTTCTTGAAGGAATACTAAGTTGGCCTTATGTAAATTAATGTATCTCATTAAGCTTGCCCTTTTACATGGATTATTCAGTCCATTAATGTTTAAAGAAATTCCTTTTAGAGAAGTCATTTGGCATTATTTAAACATATAAAACTTATAATCAGAATAACAATTAACAAAATAAGTAATGTTATACCTCCTCCTTTAGGTGTACCTTTAAATAAAGCTGCATTTATTGAAACTCTTATGGGATTTTGTATAAACTTCATTTTTGCTTGTAGTGACAGTAAGTTTATAAAATGCATTGTGGATGTCAGAACTATATACAAACAATAGTAAACAGAAGAAAATAATATAAGGATAAAACCTTGCACCCAGCCTGGAGTTAAAAACTCCAACTTTGAGTAGCACATACCACTCAAGTTAACCCCCTACCCTAAGCAGCAGTACCTCAGCTGCCACCTTATCAATTTAATACTGGTTATTATTAACTAAAGTTAACCTCTTTCAATTAGATTATCTAGTAAGACAAAGCTAAACATTTGATAAATCAGCATCATATAAACAAATAGGAACTTTTAGAAACAATTCATACTACTATGTACATCTATTTAGTATAATACATTTATAATCAAATAGCATTCAAATAAACTTGATATTGGGAATCGAGAAGAGAGAGAGAAAGAAAAGAAGAGAAAGAGAGAGAGAGAAAGAAAAAAAAAAGGGGGGCATATCTACATATTAATTTATTCAAAGTTTGTAAAAATAAGTTCCTATGTTCATTTAGAGTCGATAACTTAGGTTATTATGGTTCAGACATTACATATATTAGGATATTCCTATTTTCTGTCATAGAAATGCAGTTAACAGCTTCTAAAAGACTTTAAATTACTTGCATCAAAGCTTTTCTTCTCATACTTATTATTGCCAGTTAAATAAAATATTTAGGTTCATAAATATGGTTACAAATCATACTGCATAGCTATGTAAATTCCCAGATATACTTACATCATTGTGAAGAAAGCCATCTGTATTTTATATATCTGAACTGCTGCTTTAAAATATGATGCTGCTTACTTTTGATGTGTTCTACACATGTGTTGTTCTAGATTCCTAGGTGGTTATTACTCATGCAATCCTGTAGAATGTTAAAAAGTATGGGATCAATTGGAAACAGAGTGATAAATGGCTTGTTCATTATCACACAGTAGATATGTGATTTAATATAGGTTCAAACCATGTAACCCTGCCCATGAATAAGTCAGCCTTTTATTTGTGTATGCTAACTGCTGTACAATCTAGTCAAATGCTGTGATTGTGTCATTTGGTTGGTGCACATTTCACCATCACTGTAATTTTTACTGTACACATGCTGCACCATAGATTAGATTACTGGATGTGTGAGTGAAATTCCCTGGTATAATTGACAAGTAGCGGCTGTCACTGTGATGTACAAGTGGCCTTGATGGTGTCACACTCCTTCTGCTTACTGCTTATGCACAACTGCACATAAATATATTGTAATCTTGAACATGGTTTGATTTGCTATGTGTTATACTGTATTGTGGTATGGGATGTTAAGATACCACTGTAAGGAAAGGCAAGAATTGCTGGATATGCTGTCATAGTACTGTACTGTTAAACACATATTAATCAGGGTAGAAATTGCATTATCAAAGGAGCAGTGTAAAATCTGTACACTTTACAAAACTGATTAGCACATTTACAGCATATAAGGTTTTTTTCCTTGCTTCTGGAAGCTGCAGGGTATGTGTCCTTTGTTGTTTATTGTATTGATGCCAATGGTGTGTTGCACATGCACTGTGGTTGTCTGTGCAACCCACAGGTCAAGATGACAAGTAGTGAGGGAGATTTGCATATTGTACAAGGGGTACGTCATGTCTTCATATATGACATAGATAAAAATACCTCTACATCCTGTGCATGGGTAAATCAGGGATGTGCATATGTCTGTTACTCCATAGTGGGATCAGTTGCCATGCCTGAAGACAATGTGATACCATATTATGACATTATATCCATTTGCTTTATGAAATGACAAGGTCCAGAACAGAAGTTAAGGTACCCGTCAGCAGACAGAGAAGACACCGTGCACACTCACTGCCAGTGGAATCAGACTCTGAGAACTAGATAAGTCAGAAGCACAAGGATGACAATGTCAACAATGATGACAACAGGCTGACTCCATTGAGAGTGGTTGTTTCAGCAGATCACCAAAGATAACCTCCACCATCTCCACCAGATTTCCTAAGGGACCAACTCTAGGATATCATAACCAATTGTCTTCAGAATCCAGATGCATGTGATTATGGGGAACACTTTTCCAAGACAGGGTGTTGACCATGTGCATCTCCTTCCAGAAGATCACTTGTTAGAGTATACAATTCAACCATGGGGGGTACCTCCAGATAGTAAGTGTAGCCTGTGTTTTCGAGTCATATAATGGTGCCAGCATGGGTTCACCACACTTTGGGGGAGAGGTTGATTTTATTGGTGCATATTTGTACATGTTACTCCATATGGCAGTCATCCTTTCCCTATGTCTTCTGTGCAGCACATTTCACAGTGTAGCTCATACGTACCCATGACAATTGTCTACTAAAAGATACATTATCCTAACATGTCATAACATATGATCTGTCCTCTCACATACTCCTACACTACATGCATTGCTGATGGGAGTGTTATAAACATTCTGATTCCTTTTCTTTGACACCTACAGGAGGTTCATAATGTTGGCTTTGTATGGCTGCATCTATTTGCATGTATGTGCCAGTATGGGCATGGTTGACCACATCTATGTACAATGTCCTTTGATTCCTGCCTGTGTCCACATCACTGTGATATTGATAGAGTATGTACAAGTGACAGCATGCACTGCTGATGGAGTGTGACATAGATGAGCTTTCCTCAGTACTCTGTATGCTCCATGCACACATTTCTCTTTGATGTGGTCCTGTAATAATGACATATGCACCTGAGGTAGAAATATATTTATGTTATATAATTTTGTTTTGTTGTGCTGCAGTAGATACTTCTTTTGGACAATTATGCTCATCTTAGTGTTGTACCTATGTTGTTGTACATTATGTACCTCAGGAACATGTGTCATCAGTATCTGTGACTATTGTACAGTATACGTCTGTGTCCAGTATTTTTAATACCACTTTTGTGTGTGCTGTACATACTCTTTGGCCACACTAGTGACATTCAGTCACATTGGTATATGTACATTTCTTCTTCGTAGAACTGTGTGGATGTGTACCAAGTGAGCACTTTTACATTGTAGTAGTGCTGCAACTTCACTGTCATGCATATCTTCAATCTGTGAGATTATTCTGACACACTCTTCCAAAAACTTATGCACATTGCAAATAGGTTACACTGAAACTACATCTTTTTTTTTTTTTCAAAACAGGTTTATTGTTTTAACATATAAGAGAAATATCATAACAATTTTATACAAGTAATTTAAAATAGGTATTATTATAATATTCAACAAAACAACTAAAGTATTTACAAAGACATCCACTACAATCAGATCAATTAATTAAACTAAAATACCATGCTATTGAAATTAAAATTTTTTTAACAAATTTTGTAAATTATCCCATACAATAAAATAAGATGTTTTTCTATTTGTTCTAGTCCTAATTGTGTTTATTTCCATATGGCACACTATATTCATAACATTTTTAAATTCATTGAACGAAGGAGGTGTATCTGAAATCCAATTTCTAGTTATTATTTTCCTAGCCACTGCTAGAATAGACCATAACAAGGGAAGCTTAACCTTTTAACACTTTGAGGTACAGGTGTGTTGAATAATATAAGAGATTTAGAAATAATGAAATTATCTGTAAAAAGAGCCTGCAAAAATTCATTAATTGACTTCCAGTATTCTTTCAATTTTATACAGTCATAAAACATATGAGCCCAGTCAGCATTAATTTCTACATTACATCTCTTACACAGATTATCTTTATTATTTATTTTATTCATCATCAAAGGTGTATAAAAAGATCTATGTAAAAATTTCCATGTATAAAGTCTCCAGACAATGGAAGACGTAGTTCTATAAGCAGATTCCAATATATATTGTTTATCTTGTTGATTTGGTGGGTCCCCATTAATAGAAGTGAAATAATTCCAGTATGAATCTACATTGTAAAAAGTTTCTAGTCTGATAACTTTATGTATGTATGAAAGTTTACCTTTATCAGAAACTTTATGTTGTAAATTTAATAGCAAGTAATCAATCAGTGTTGGAACAGATTCTTTAACAGTTATAGACATTAAATCTATTTTATTAATGAGATGTTGTCTAAAGGTCTGAACCTCTAACCAGCAAGTTTCTCTTAGATCAAATTCTTGTTTTAAGAAATCTAGATTTTTAACTTTATTATCAGATATCAACTGATACCAGTACTTTAGATCATTATCTATAGCTAAATGAGTTCCTTCAGAAGTAGATGACAAAAGCATACCCTGAGTATACATTATAGGAAATACAATCAAATTCCATTCCCTATACTTAGGGTGCATGAATATAAAGTTACGATAACTAATAATAATATTTAATGGGTAACAAACCATATGTTTAGGTGTAATAGGTGAAGTACAAAATTCCTTTAGTAACCATAACATGGAGTTATTTACAATCATATTTTTATGTGTTAAGGAGATTTTCATGAAGTGTATACTAATTAGCTCCCAATAATCTTTCCATTTTGTGACATATGACTGATCTATTAATAAAGTAATAACTTTTACAATAGAAGAGATAGTATATAAATTAAAGTCTGGAAAAGAAATACCCCTTGAGACCAGCTATTAGTATGTTTCTTTAATGCAATCCTAGGTCTATTAGGTGCCCATAAGAAATTTAACATTAGTGTGTTCAGTTTCTTGATAATTATTTTTGTAGGTGGAAGTATTATTGATTGTATTAAGTATAAAATCTTGGGGAATATTATCATTTTAATAATTGTAAGTCTCTCCTCCATTGTAAAAAACATATTATTCCAGGTATTAAAAAGATTTTGTATATTAAGAAAACAGGTATTATATTTATTATATATAATAGATTTAATATCTTTAGATAGTATTATACCTAAATAAGTTATCTGACCTGAATTGGGTACATATTTAGTAAAATCACTAATGAGAATATTTTTTCGTGTATATATAGGTAGTATTTTAGTTTTTCTTCATTGAATATTAAACCAGAAATACTTTTAAAATTCATCATGTTATCAAATAGAGACTGTATAGAAGAATTAGATCCTGCTGATGTAATTAGAACATCATCTGCAAAAGTTGAATTTTGGATGTTGTATTTTCATCTATTTCAAAACCCTCTATGTCAGTACTGTTTCTGATCAAATTAGCCCAAGGCTCCATTACTAAAGTGAATAATAGTGGAGAAAGTGGACATCCTTGTTTTATACCTTTAAGAATGGGTATTTTTTGTGAAACATATGTTCCTACCTTAATATAAGCCAACGTCCCTTTGTATAAATG
>NC_056735.1:912715696-912810696 GCF_019279795.1 Protopterus annectens
GTCCCAACTCAACTCCTATGCAAATCGTATTATTTACTGTGTCTATATGATCAAAAGCATTTCTATATATTAATAAAGAAAAGAAAAGAGAGTAGAAAGTAAAAGGGTGTAAGGCAGAAATAAAAAATGTAAGAGAAAGCTATAAGAAGTATATACAATAGAATGTTACTGTTTATATTAATAGAGTTAAAATAAAACATATTATTTACTATTATTTAGTTCTAATTATTATTAGTTAAAGCATGACAGATTATTTACAAACAAGCATAAGCAGTGTAATCAAGAAAGTATAATTAGGAATAGCATTTGAAGAACATATAAACTTTTAAGGGAAAAAAAAATGTATCAAATTACTGACCTTATTTTTCCTCTTCAGAAAGAGAAACAAGTTAAATCACAGCTTGCCATTAAATCTCCAGATATTTTGACTAGTTATGAAACAAAACATTTCTTTGCACACAGAGAATAACTTTGATTAAATCTTTTCCAAATATTTGTTGCTTCTTGGAAATGCAGGAACTATATTTAAAAAGATTAATAATAAAATAAAATGATGAGAGAGGAGAAAAAAACATAGTACAAATCATTTGTTTTTTAGTCTCTTCTTCTTCTCTGAAGTCTTCCACGAAGTTTCAGTTGCCAGTCTCTTTAACGAAGGACTAGCCCATTCCATTTCTTCTATTTTTTCCAAAATCTTATTTTTTTTGATAAACAGTAAAGCAGAGTCTAAGTCATTGAAAATTTTAGGACCATCAGGAAGGAGGATTTTAAGCTTGGCAGGAAACAGAAGGTATGTTTTAAACTGTGCTTTTTTAAGCTCCCTTATTAGTGGCAGAAAAACTTTTCTTTTAGCTAATACCATGGAAGAATAGTCATTGTCAAAATGCACAGTTGTTTCATTAATCTTAACAGGAGCTTTAGCCCAAGCAGATTTAAGAACCATTTCTTTATCAAAAGATGATAGAAATCTAACTATAACTGATATAGGATAGTTTTTGTTAGAGTTAGTATTAGCTATAGATCTATGTGCTCTTTCAATACCAAAAGAGAGTGCTTCTGGTAAATCTAAAGTTTTAGGAAGCCATGTTGTTAAAAAAGAAGTAATATTGTTACCTTCAATATTTTCTGGCAGTCCAAAAATCCTAATGTTATTGCGCCTAGATCTATTTTCCAAGTCATCCAGCTTTGTTTGTAAATGTGTATTTTGTTTCAGCAGAAACTCAATGTTGATTTCCTCTTCTTGTATTCTATTCTCCATGTCATTCACAGCTTCTTCTATGCCTGTCATCTGGATCTTCTGTTGTTGCAGGTCCATATGTAACAAGTCTATTTGTTTTGTAGTTTTTTCTATGAAAGTGTCTATTTTAGTATCCATTTTATCCATCTTAGCAGTAAGTTGCTGGACTATAATTATCAGAGACTGAAGTTCTTTCTTGATGCTGGAGTCTTGAGAATTTGTCTTACTGGAACTCATTTCAGACTGATAAACTGACAGGAAAATTTCCAAAGTAATTTCTGACAGGAATATTATTAAGATTTCCTTTCTTTTTTAGATATAGTTCAAGAACTATATAAAACAAACGTATTTAGAAAGAAAATTACTTCAAAAATTAATTTTTTAAGTAATTAATTCCTGTCAATGTAATGAAATTGGTGGAGCTGAAGAAATCTGCTGCTATCCTGTGTTCATCCTTGGCCACGCCCCCCTGAAACTACATCTTGAGTGCATGGTGTACTTGTTTATGTTTATCTCCACAGTACAGTACACACTGCCTGCATGATGTATCCACATGGTACCAATATTGTACGCCACCTTCTATGGCCAATTTCTGTATTCTCTGTTGCACATGTGTTATACCACACTGTGGTAGACTACATATTTCTGCACCTGCAGTTCCTATTTTCCATTCAAATGCTCGTACATAGTACACTTGTTTTGTGGGCATGCCACATATTTGCAAAGGCTAGTATGACAGTACATATGGGTTATTTTTTACTACTTATTTACATTTGAGGGCACCTATGCTACAAGCAGAGTTAGCATTGTACATGAATGTTCTGTGTGTACTTTGTACACAAATTGCACACATAAAAACCTTTTCTGTACCATGTCGAATACAACATTAAGCTGCCTATCTGCAGCACTTGCACATTGTCCTGTTTTATGGACACGTGCATTTGTGACACTTTGTTTCAGACATGACTCTCATGATTATGTACTGTAAAGTATATTTCACAATGGTTATGCATCATATGTAGGGTCTTTACAAGTGGCTTCTGTCATTCCTATGTAGACATTTTGACCATATGATTTACATGTGCATGCCATACATCTGATGATTTCCCATATGTGTGCAATGCTTTGATGTTCATGTGAGCCTTTTGTGTGATAGTTGAATTACTGTCTTGTGACAGTACTATGCTGCTTGGGGTATCTTGCCTGTCTAGATATATATGACATTTATGTGTGACTCACAAGCATAATTTGTTGAGGCATTCAAAGCTTCCACATTTATGATGTCTGACATGGACTCAAATGAACTCATTTGGCTCACTGTTAGTGATTTTTATGTTGATATAGGTATGAAGTTCATCATGTTGTGCTTGAGTGCTGTGGCCAGGTATACCCACATCACCATGAACTTAGCACAGAGAAAATTACCATTGTTTGCCATTGTTGAATACATGATTGAAACATATCAGGAATTAACATGTTGCGCATACTTCTATATTATAGTTGTCACATGATTGTGATGTTTCCTAAGCTACACTTTGAAGAATCTCCTGAGCATTAGTCCATTTATTATGATCACTTGCCAATGATACAGCCATTTATCCAAGAAAATGCAGGTCTAGTGCCTAGCTTGGTGAACAGATAGTTGTCTCTTACATGCATGTCTGGAGAGTCTAATATGACCTATTGCTTCTATGATCCTACATTTGCTTTTGCAGATCTGACTTGACCCACTGATTACTGACTTGTATATTCAGTGCTAACACCCAAAGGTATGGTTACAGATATACGTGTGGGCTGCAAATCTCTTTTTTGCCCAGGTATTGTCTCCTGTCATATGCATAATATCATTCCTGATATGATTTATAAGGATATCACCCAGTTATCAACATCTCATTGATGTCATTGCATTCATAGGTGCATTACTTTATATATTTTTTGCATGGTGGACCATGCTCAGGCTGCATCCTTACCTTGTTCATCTTTCCAGGACCATTCTTGTGCAGCCCATGCAGTCTGTCTGTGTCCCATATCCTACCCTTTTTGTATGGTACCTACTGTTGTCTGTTCTGTGGTGTGATTTTTGGTATATGTTTCTTACCCTTTTCTCCTATTCTGGTTCTCAAGAAAAAATGGGCCTGTTCCCACCAAACAATTTACCCATTATCATCTGACTCTCCTCTGACTTTCCTATGCCTTTTTCCATCACGTGTTTTCCTCTTCTTTACCCTTACCCAACTTCCACATTCCAATCAACCTATTTCTAGATATGTGTGCATTATGTATATTCCCTCCTCCAGACCATACTAAATCTTTAGATGCACAGTTTTCTGTTGCTGATAATATATTCCTATCAGCCACTTTTCTAAACCAAAACTAAAATTTTTTGAATATTTTTCAGATTACAATGAAATCTGAAAAAAAAAATAAAATGTATATATATATATATATATATATATATATATATATATATATATATATATATATATATATATTTTTTTTTTTTTTTTAATTTTTATTTGCAGTTTACAATATAATCTGCAGGATAATATTGGATGTCTATGGTAAACAAAATATTATTGCTAGGTGCTTACATTCTCTTACCTTAGTGAAATAATTCCATTCCTTATAGGCCACATAAGTAGATGTGCTCTTTTATGTACACATCTTAAAATGACCTGCAGTTTCCATAATATTTTCTTGCAAGTATTGCTTGTTATAAATGCATTTCCTACTCAATAATTATTGGTATGCTAAATGTACGACGGGGTACTGAAAAGTTCTAAGCCTGACCAAGAAGGGAATGATGTGGAGCCATGAAGCTTACAAGCTATTCAACATATTTTCCCCAAAGTTGGCACATCATATTTCAAGTTTCTGTAACTCTACCCAAAAAAGTCTGAAGTCTGGTCACTGAAATACTGCTCTTCCACTGCAATCACCTCCAAATCACTCAAAAATTGCTTCATTTTCAAACTCTTTTTAAGGTTTAGAAACATGAAATAACCAGATGTAGCAAGACCTGGTGAGTAGGGTGGATGGTCTATGCACTCAAACCTCAATATCATCAAAACATCCATCATTTTCCCAGCCTTGTGAACAGGTTCATTGTCTAGAAAAAAGAGAACTCCTTTCCGCAGCTTCCCTCTCCTCTTTTCTTTCAATGGCTCCATTAATTGCCACTGCAAGTTACAGTAGTATTCTGAATTATCTGTATGGTCCCAGGGAGGATAGTCAGTTATTACAATATCTTCCTGATCTCAAAACACTGTGGCCATGACTTTCCTGCTGACATTTGAGTCTTGAACTTCTTTGGCCATGGTAAACCTGAGTCCTGCCATTGCATGGACTGTTGTTTTGTCTCAGGATCATAGTGGTGTAACCCTGTTTCATCAACAGTAAGTAGTCATTCCAAAAAGTTCATACCGGCTTGATGAAAATGCTGCAAAATCAACTTGGAAGTGTCGACTCGATATCTTTTCTCATCAGCATTCAAACATTTGGGCACCCAGTTGGCTGACAGCTTCTGCATACCCAGCTGCTCATGGATTATAAATCCAACACATTCTCTGGATATCTGTAGTGTCTCAGCAATTGTTTAAGCTGATATTCACTGATCTACCAAAATCAGGTCATGGACATGGTCAGCCATTTCAGGAGTTGACACCATTTGCAGCCTCCCAGATCTTGCTGCAACTTTGGTCTTGAAATCTCAATGCAGAAAGTTTGCACACCACTTCTTCACAGTTGAGTAACTAGGGCACTTGTCACTCAATGCTTGCACCATGCATTCATGGATTTGCTTTGGGATTTTCTGTTGAAGGAATAGGAACTTCATGACAGCTGGGAGCTGCACACTTGTAAATTCCACACATTTCATTGACATAGTTCAATCAGTGATCTGAAACAATATGAAAACACAGTGTTATGATTCTGCAATTTGGCACTTTACAAGATGAAAAAAAATCTTTTCAGTTATAGAGGAAAAATAATACTCAGAATTTAAAAAGCTGATTGTGCTTCAAATTTTTCAGCATCCCATCTTCAACAGTCATCTTATCTTGATATACTAATCTATACTGCAACTTAGTAGCAAATTACATTGGTTTACGTATATTTTGTAGTTAACTTGGCACATACTTCCATGTTCAGAAAATCTTTCGGAATCCATCTCAGAATCCAGAATTCTTCTTCATTTTCACAGTGTGCACAATTTATACAGTAGAGATCTGTGTCTAGAATTGTTTCTGTAGATTCATATCTTAAAACTTACCTGATCGGAACTTTATGCTTGAATTTTATCTGCGCACACAATATATCAACCTTCCTTCTCTCCGTCATATCAGCTAGATCTCTCCCTATATCAGTCATACCGCCAACATTCAAAGTTCCTACCCTCACTACTACTCTCCTAACCTTCCTCCTTTCTTTCTGCTTTTGGCCATGCCTTCCCCCTCTTCTTCTCCTTCAGTCAACAGTAGTCCAATTTCCGCCAGTACCCTGATGGCTAACAGTATTGGTGGCAGTTGTTCTTAACCCAGGCCTTGACCAATCCGGTAAGGAATCTGAAGAATTAAAAGTGATGAATTCTCAGAAATTTTGTCAAGTGCATAAGTCATCAGAAACCCATGCTTTATATGAACAACATAAAGAGAGAGTTAAAAATAGTTTGTTCAAAATATAAATTTGAAATATTTCATGGTAACATGCACAATGCTTGAGTAAAAGGCAAACCTTATGGGAAGCAATGCTCATTTAAATAGATTCGTAGAGAAGATTTGACACTGTACAGTAAAACAAGAAGACATTTATTTACATGTATTTTCATCCAGAATATTAGGAGTGGATTATAACAGACCAAGAAGAACTAATAGTATACCTGCCCACTAATGGGGATGAGTACATTACGCAATGCCTGGTATAAAGCTTATATGCAGTGCATGAAATAAGGCAGTGAGTTTAGGGTAAAGGTATTTATTCCAAGAAGTATTATATTTACTTGCTATAATCATTTTAAAAATATGCTTGCCACATGTTTACTTTTACTCTCTGTGGTATTCTGTAAAGATAAAACCAGATTTTAAATGTAGCAATGAAAAAGGTGACTCTACCTGAAATAATGATGTATTTGTAGAATTTTGTCTGCAAAAATCTGTATTTAGAATTTTGTGTTTTGAAATTTTTGTTAATTTTGTTTCTAGAATTGCTATTTTTACAGTTCTCTCACTGTAGATATCTGCTTTTAGAAATGTGTGTGCAGACTTCTCAGTTTAGAGTTTAAGACCTTGAATTCTTTCTTGATAACTCCATGTGTAAAGTTTTATGTTTTGAAAAGTGTCTGTAGATTGTAGTCTGAAGAATTATTATTTGAATACCATCTGCATAATATTCTGCTTGATATCCTTTCTGCAGAACTAAGTGTTAGGAAATTAAACATTTTATATGCAGACTTATGTAAACAGAATTCTGCCTGTAGAACCTTGTGATTAGAATTTTGTGTAGAATTCTGTTTCAAAATTCTTACTGTAGAGATCTGGGTTTCAAATACTGTATACAGAATTTTGTCTTTAGAATTCTATCTGAAGGACCTTATTGCAGAAATTACATCTGTAGATTTTGGATTCCTATTTAAGTTCAAGGCCCGTAAGCATGACCCTTGGAACTACAAACATGTAATGAAAATATTGGAAAAGATATACTTGGCCCAAATGTACTGTATCGTGGTAAATTCATTTTTCTTCAAAATGCAGTGATATCAATGTTAGTATAGAAAAGTAGCTTGAAAATGAAAGTGTAACCCTTAACATTGGAGATGCAGTGAGCCCACCCCAGCAAAAATGCTTTTAAAGTGTAATAACAATTTTCACTCATAGGCACATATTTTGATGTGTAATAGCAACTTTCACAATATGCTACATATTTATTTTGCATATTTTTTACTAAGCTTGTGGTTGCAGATCACATCCTTTGCAGCCACAACCCAAGGTCCTGGAACAACAATAGTGTACAAGTACAGATATACATGCAACACAATAGTCTCCATTGTAATGTGGAGAGACTTTACGTGTGTACATTCAGAACAGAAAAGTTTGTATAATGCATTGGAAGAATATCCTAAGACAATCAAACACAATGCATTTTAACTATAATAGCAAGCAAACACAATGAATGAAAATATGTGCTACTAGGTATTTGTAGTACTTATATAGTTCAATGATGCAGTCCAGTTAAGCAAAGGCATTTACATATACACAAAGCATTACAGTCATATATGATGTGATATATATATATATATATATATATATATATATATATATATATATATATATATATATATATAGCACTTAGAAATGTCTAAACAAATAAAGATAGTGCTGCTAGTGCTGACACAAAATTATTGATAAAATTTTCTACAGTCAAATGTGCATGCTCTGTGACATAACCTCAAAACAGGCAACTACAAAACCATGTTTCTGTGACAGATAATCCTTCCTGCCTCCCCCAAGTGAGAGTCTGTATTCAATACACCTAGTGCTGATGATATGTTTGCTGAATCACAAACAGCTCCTTATTGTTGCTCATCACTTACATGGGTTTAGTATGATGTTTATGAATCAGACTAAGAAGAGTGGTGTGTGTATCAAATAGATGCTGTAGGTTTAATTGTATTAGGAATGTATTTAGAAACCTGCTTTCTGCACCAAATGTATTTTAGTTGAAGTCTCCAAGAATAATAAGTATTCTGGGGAAGATCCATGGGGAAAATGTCCTAAAGTTTCTTTAACGGTGGAGCTAGAGGTGTGTTGAGGAATATAAATTACTAAGTTGGTAAGCCTTGCAAAATTTCCAGTAGTTAGATGGCTGTTATCCAGGTAGGTGCCTTGTTACTAGAAGAGATGAGTAGAGTACAGTTTAACCCTCTGTTAATAGGCTGCAAGACCTCCAGGAATAATCAGAAGTTTCAACAGAACTTTCAAAGGAATCACTCAGTGGAGGTATTTCAATGCCATGCAAATAGAGTGAGTACCTAGGTGGAAGGTGTTCCACAGATGACTAGGCTCCAGTTTCATTTGCAAAAATATTTGAAGAGCAAGGGCAATAGGTTTAGAAAGCAGGTAATGTGTGTACAAATTCCTTTAAAATCAATCATTTTTCTAGATGTGGATTAACTCATGATGAGACTCATTGGCTGAGCAAAAGACAGTCAATTGCTCCATACACTCAAGTGAATATAGTTGTAAATTAGTATTTGGTAATATCAGTAGCTTGTGGTGTTATATTCACAAGTTGAATTTTCATTGTTTACAGCCTATGCATCTAAACCCTAACCTTATGTTGAATAGAAATATGATTAACTTAGCTAATTAACCTCATATCAGGGACTTTACTATATGAGATATTCACAAGTTTAGGGATTTATCACGCACAAAACTATGTGATACACTAAACTTGTCCAAAACATACATTATAATTTTACATCAACTAAGGGAACTTTTTGCCTCTCTGCCTTATGCCCACAATATTAATGAAATGGACATTAATCAGATGTGTAAAATATCTGATGTCTTATCAACCAACAAGAACATGCTATCCCTAACGTACAAGCTTATTAGTGTTATATTTCACAAAGATAAGAAGCTATTTGCAGATTATTGGAACCAGCAAGGCTCTAGCTTATCAGAGGAGCAGAAATTATCTGCTATTAATTCTACCTTATCTTTTTCCCCTTTTAAAAAACGTATTTACACCCAATTCATGATCAATAATAATTTGTATTTCATGCCTGTTCATTTAAACAAATTTAACCCGAATATCTCAACTGCATGCCCCTGCTGTTTGTACCCTCAAGCGGACATTATGCATATCTTCTGGTTCTGTAGATACTCCCACTCTATTTGGTGCTCCCTCAAGGTGAAACTAGATAAAATGGGATACCATAAATCAACTCTCTTATGGGAGATGGCATTCCTACATATCCCAGTTAATAACTTATCGAAATTTAAATCACACACCCTAATAATTTTATGTTCTTTAGTCAAAATTATACATCACCAAGCACTGGCTAGATTGCACCAAGATGTCATGAAATGGCTTCAGGAACATGGCAGTCACATACATAACTTCACAAAAACTTTTAATAACAAGTCCAAAGAAACTCATTTGCTTTCAAACTCATTTACTTTCAGAAATTTTGGAACTCCATTTTTGAACTTTTGTCAGATAGTTAAAGTTATCTCTATTTATTTTTGCTCGGATAGGGGATATCTCTAACTACCATTCTAAGTTATTGGGGAAACATTTTAAATTGCTATTCAAATTTTGTTTGTTTCCTTTCCCTTATATTTTGACCCTTGATGTGTGATTCTGGGAAAAAAAAAAAGAAAAACATGATTAAAACATGGTTATGATGTCACAATCAGTATTGTCTAGCTTTTCTACATCTGCTATATGTAATCCTTCAAGACAATTCAAACTTTCTTAAGTGGCTCATCTGTACATGAGTTTGCCCAAAGCAGCACTTTGTACATATTGTAGATGAGACTGGTTGTGTTTCAATTTCTTTTTTTTTTTAGTGAGAGTTTTATGCTATCTTCTGTATGTACACTCATGTAAATCTACACTTCTGTGTGTTATGATTTTTTACTTGTCTGTGTTATGAAAAGAAAATTCAATAAAATTTCAATTTGAAAAACAAAAATAATTTTCATTGTTTATGTAATGACTCTAGATGTTTTATCACTACTCAGCATTTATAACCCATATTTGTTACTTGAATTGGAAACACTTCAGCTGTGAATGAAAAAGACATTAGAGAAATATTAGTCAAACCATAGTAGGTCAGATATTATAATTTATGTAGATCTGAGAAAGTTCTACATAAAAAGTTGCATTTTAATTCAGACAATTTGATCACTAAGGCAGACAGAGGAGTAGCTTTAGTAATTTTGAATGTAGAATGTAGAAAATTAATTTAAAGATAAAACAAATGAACTTTAAATAATCCTTTAGAGTATGAGAAGTTAAAGAGAGAAATGTCTAAAGCTTACAGAGTTACAGACTGATATATTGATAATTGGTTAATTTAAGATTTACTTGACTTGAAGTTGGCTGAAAAATTTATAATCAAATAGTCAGCAGTGAGCAGAACATTGTGGCTACGTTTCAAAGGTGTAACAAAATCTCCTTTTAGGCTAAATATGATTAGGAGTAGTGATAAACAGTTGCTACAGTCATATTGTGTCCAAAAAAAAAAAAGAGAGAGAGACATTAGTAAAGTAGTGCAAAGATGTGAACCACTTATGAGAGATTCTTCTGATTTTATTGATAAGCTCAAGGACCTACAGTGTCAGTGTCAGTAGTGCAACAGGTAGCACACTCACCTTAGATGCAGAAGACTGTGGATTCGATTCCCACACCGGGTAGATGGATTACTGACATTGTGGCAGTACTGGGGGCAGTGGGGGTGCTGCACTCTTCAGTGTGCTACTCTTTACATGAGATGTTACACTGAGTCCCCATCAGCTTGAGTTGGTGGTAGCTCAGGTGGATGTAAAAAGTTCCATTGCACCGACCAAAAAGAGTACTAGTGCCCCAATGCCCTGGCAAAATTTCTCCTAGAAGTATAAATACCACCTTGGGTCTGCCCTGAAAAGATGCTACTAGACTAGTATGACTAAACTATCAACAAAGGATAAATGAATAAATAATGCTCTGGGATTGAGAAAGGTTACCATCAGTAGCTAAACCCTCACAGTAACTCTTTGCAGTTCTGAGACCAATGTACAGCAGTGATTTTCTGTGAGTGGAAACATCACTGAAGACAGCAGTCTCAATGGCCTTGGTAAATGATAATCCGGTAAGCCAGGGAAGCAGCTAATGCTAATTAGCAATGTGCTCTAATCAGTAAATGCTAGCAGCTACTAATTTATTATGTCAAGTGATTATAAATCACCACATTCAGCTGAAAAATGTAACTTTGCGAAAATGTTGCTGATACTCATTAACTTCTATGAAAGAAGTCATTGTGCAGGTACGTGTAGTAAAGTTCAGCAGAGATGTAGGGGTGAGGGGGTATGAGTATGTGACTTTGTGTGGAAGTGTGCCTGCATTTCTACAGGGTATGAGTGGAGGCAGATGACTGTGTGTGTGTGTGTGTGTGTGTGTGTGTGTGTGTGTGTGTGTGTGTGTGTGTGTGTGTGTGTGTGTGTGTGTGTGTGTGTGCACATATGCATGCATGAATGTTTGTCTGGCTGTGTGGTTGCAGTATATGATTAGGTGAAGATCAAGTGTGTGGATGTCTGTGTGGCTGTGTTGGAGCATTCATGTAGTTGAATGAGTGTCTTCATGAGTCCAAGCAAGAGAATGAGGGTATGTGAAGTATTTAGTGGATGTCTATGTGTGTGTATGCAAGTCAGTGAGTTAGTGAAGGTGCATGAATGTCTGAATGTGAGTTTATGGGTATGTGTGTGCTAGTGACATGATGCATAGGACAAAGGAGGTAATCACCATGACATACAACTTTTACCAAGCGTGATCAAAACAGGCAACTCAGAGATATGAAAATTTGCCAGTAATGAAGCATTTGCATTGCAGCTAAAATGTCTTCAAAACACCTTTTTCACAATTATGTAAATTGTTTAAGCTACAATAATCACATTTCATGATCTTAACATCTTTCTAAATCCCAGCCATAGTTATTTTTGAAAATTATGTTTTTTTGTCATATTTGACATGAAATCACTTTATTCTTTTAGTCTCATTGATGCTGGCAATTAAATTATTAATAATTATCTAATGTGGTACTGTTTTCTTTAAGGGAAGTTACACTTACAGCAGACTTTTATATATTATCCTCACTTTCTATTTTGTAGAATTTGACTCATTTTTGCAAGAAAAAAAATAGGTATGGCAATGCAGACAGATATAGTCCCCCAATGTGCCTAGTAATTTATGACTTGTTGGGAAAAAGGATGCATTTCTAAATTTAATTTGTCCTGGATATTGTAGTATTTTAATGCTTCATACATGACATTTCATTCTATGGTGTGATGGCATGTCAACTTTGATTTTTTTGAATCAAGATTTTGATTTTTTATATGTGTAATTTTCATAATGACATGAAAGTGCTTTTTATATCTGCAGTTAAATAAGAGTTCAAACTATGCAAACATCTAGGAGTACCTTTTTTCCAAAATAATAGGATCATAAACTGTATCTCCAATCCATATGTCTAACGATGCTTTAAAAGAACTAGTGTTCCTACTAATTTTTCCTGAATCAGGAATTATATTCCATTAAAAAAATAAATATATATATATATATATATATATATATATATATATATATATATTTAATTAGTTATAGAAGACTTCCTAAGTTTAGTCCTAGTTGTAGGAATATGAATTCTTAAATTGTTTTGTTAATATAGGATCATAGTGATACATCTTTCAAAACATTTATTTCTGGTGTACAGCCTATTTTATAGATATAAGTTACTACAGATTGTATCCATGAATGTGGTATCATACAGCTGTGCAATAGTTTGTTAAAAGTAACATATAACAGAGGTTCATGTTTTTCATTTAATTGTAGTAGAAGAATTGCAGGAATTCTGTCTGGGCCTAATGTATTTGATTTATCTTAAGTAATAAAGATCCCAAGATTTCATGACTAATTAAAGGACAAGGTGTTTTATAACTACTCACCACATGAATATTAGTTCCTGAACTAAATTTATTATTCCTGTTGCTATTAGCAAAATGTTGTTTAAAGATTCTGGCTATGAATTTATGATCCCTAATAATGTTGGCTAGGAATTTATGATCCCTAATAATATTATCCTGCAATTGTTCTTAATGCAATAACTTTATTAATAATATAATTTAAAATATTTGTAAAACTTTTTCTTATTACTGTCATCCTTAGCTAACCCATTTTTATAATATATTTTTTCATTTCTAATCTGAGATTCCAATTCCAAAATACACTCCTTAAACCTACCCATGTTAAACCTATTTGAATGTTTCTTATAAATTAACCATAGTCTTAAACAGCTTATGAAGACAAAAACTGTACCAGAAGGTTAATTTTGTGCTACATTTTAGTAGGCATAGTGTTTTTCGCATTCTGCCTCAAATTTCTTCCTAAAGTATCATAGCCAAAATTATTATTAAATAATTCTGCATTCCATTCAATTTTATTTAATGATGCATTCAACTTTTTATAGTCAATTTGACCACAATTATATTTCTTAAAATAACTGAGATATAATTAACTGTCATTGTTAGACTAAAAACAACAGACACATGATCAGAGGCTTATAGTGGAGAAAAAACATTTGTATTACCAATCGTGGAGAAGAAACATTTGTAATACCAATCATGTTCAGTTTATCAGTAAGTATTCAGTTTATTGGGAACAGTATGTTATTCCCTCTTGTGGCATTCAAGTTTAACTGAGACATTCAATGAGACGAGAGAATATTTAAAATTCTTTAGCATAGCACTCATTTGAGTTCAAGTTCTCTCAATCAATACAAGGTCAGTTAACATTTTTAGCACTCAAAACCAAATCTAATTCAGCTATGAACTCCTAAGAGTGGCCTGTGATATAGAACTAAAGTAACAATTTTATCTCTAACAGTAACCTGGACCGTTATGCATTCTGTTTTATTATTGACTTGCACCAAACTGGAATCAGTGCTACCACAACACTCTTCCCTTTATCACCATCCTAGACTCTAGGCATTAGTCAAATAACAAATTAAAGTTCTATTAGGTCTACCGTTTTTGACACTGAGCTTTCTGTGGAAATTGTTCTTCTTAAAAAAAAAAAAATAAAACTTAACATGTTGTGAGTTGATACATGAGATAATCAATGGCCCATATTTACTCAATTGCAATGTTATATGAAAACATATAATTATTGATGACAAGTTGTTCCCGGTATTTAATTAATTGAATTTTATATACTAAAATAGTTATCTTAACCAATTATTTAATAACTAAGTGCTTGGAAATAAATAATAATTTCAGTGAGGTGGAGGAATACTTTCAATCATCAGCAAATTTCAACCCTCAATTTCTAACAATTTTATTAAGTGTAAAATAGCATTTTTTAATAACATTCAAAGGTGTATACAAAAGATTATTAGTTCGTGCCTGAGTTATTATAGGGTTATGTTTTGATCTAACTTTTAGTATTTTGGTATTAATATTATAAGATCAAGTAATTTCAAACCAGATGAAGTAAAAACTGCAAATCTTTCCTTATTTAAGGTACTCAGTGATTTCACTGATGGTCTAATGATAAACTCCACTATAATCAGCATCTGTTATTTTGACATCCTTCTACCCTGTCAGTGTTCTGATCTTCATTCTCATTATACAGAGCAGGGATAAAGCTTTCAAACAAACTCCACCTACAGCTCTTATTTTTAATTTCCTGTTACTTCTTGCATGATGCCACCCTTTATTTAATTTAGCAATTAGAGTACAATTTTACTGCTTCAGAATATAATGTAATTCCTATATACTGGGCCTCTCTACCATCAGTTATATTCTCTGGTTCCTCATATCCCTCTGTTGTGTTAATGACATCATGAGCTTTGGCTGTCTCAGCTTGCTTATTGCTATCTGTTGCAACAGAGCCCACATAATATGTCATTTTGTCATCCTGACTTGCACTCACAAGCAGGTCTTGGTCACTGTTAGAAGAATGAAGTTCACTTTGTGAACTTGCACTCACTGTAGTAGATACATCATTGTCTGGAATTGGACACTGTTTTACCATTAGATTATTTATTACATTCTCTAAGGCTGAATTTGACTTATTGTCTACCTTTGTTTTTTTTATTTTTTTTTAATACACACTGTGCTTCTTCTTCTTCTTTGGGTTCATGGAAAGTAAGCACATTGTGTGATATACTAATTTCTTCATTCAAATTAATTGAAGTAGAAATATCCTGGATTTATCATGAGCTTGTACATTTAATTTTCAATTTTCCACTTCTTAAATACTGTTACTACAACTG
Organism: Protopterus annectens; assembly: GCF_019279795.1. NCBI lineage: Eukaryota > Metazoa > Chordata > Ceratodontiformes > Protopteridae > Protopterus > Protopterus annectens. The sequence continues at coordinate 912,730,963 of NC_056735.1, forward strand.
GAAATGACCAAATATTTCGTTTTTATGTACACACCAGATCCCTTATATTTAATTAAGAATCATTTGTTAATAAAAACATAAAATATATGAATTCAGTGATTCCATCTAGACATAAAGGGAATCTAAGGCCAAATAAAGTTTTAACAGAATCACTAAGAATATATATGGAACATGTTACCAAATAGCCAATGTCAGTACTGAAAAAAAATACAAAGTAAGGAAGGTACAGAAATAAATACATTGTTAATGGAACGTCTGAATAAAGATCGTGATGGACAGCTACTACAGTTAAATTCATAATTTAAGATTCAAATATACATTTCTCAATGTTTTGGCAGGGGACAAGCCCCACGCCCTCTGCAAATTATATATACTAATTCCAAGATCACAGTACAGTGGAGAAAAGGGTAAATATCCCAATCCTCACTGTACTGCAATCTCCATTAACAAGCATTGAAAAAGGTACAGTTCTTAATAAAAGTAAGTGTTTAAATTTAGTACCTGTATTTTGCCTGTGTCCACGATCTCTGTTCAGATGTCCCAGCTAGTGTCTGACAAGTGCAGTTGTGGGTCGTTCTTTTAACTTTCTGCAAATGTAAACTTTCGCTGTTGTGCACTTTCGATGTTGTGAATTTCGGTCTTCTGGCTTTTTGATAATGTAATAGGTATCCACACACACAAAGACACACAAACACACACACACACACACACACACACACATATATATATATATATATATATATATATATATATATATATATATATATATATATAGATATATATAGATATATATATATATATATATATATATATGGGTCTACTACCATTTATTCAATTTACATTTACCCAAAATCCAAACACCCGAGTTGACTACAACGAAATGTTAATACACCAAAGCAACTAACCATTGATAATTTTAACAGGGAAACTAACCAATTTTCCACCAGGGTGAATTTTGCCCTTTTCCCCAGTATAGTGCGATTTCGCAGTTGGTATATTTAGTTATGGGGGTCTGGTGGCAAAGCTCCCCATTTGCAGGAATTTAGGTTGGTTTTGTTGTTTTGTTTGTGTTTTGGTGGCCAAGTGGTTACTTTCCCTGTTAAAATTATCAAATTATCGGTGGTTCATTGCTTCAGTGTATTACCGTTTCAGTGGAATCATCTCAAGGTTTTGGATTTTGGTTAAGTATAAATTTGATAAATGGTATATGTATATATATATATATATATATATATATATATATATATATATATTTGCAAAGTAATGCATGTCTAATAGATAGCAGCATGTATCCACTGTATATATGAAATGACATAGTGAAAGGGAAGTTAGATTGTGCTAGTGGGTTGTTATTGTTGTGTCTTTCGGCTTTTCCCGGTTAAGGGTCATCACAGCGGAACTCCGGTCTGCTAATGATTGGTAGTTGATTTTTATGTGCCAAGTTACCAGCCCTGATGCACAACCTTCAATGAAGGTACACCCATTCATGCATGTCTCCATGCAGAAGATGCTCTAACTGAGAATCGAACTGGACAGCATCTTACTGTGAGGTGACAACGCTACCACAGCACCACCACCGCATGTGGGTTAATGAAATGAAATACGTTTTTCCTGAAGAAATTCATAAAGGTGACTTACCTAGTAATGGCTCATTGTCTGAAAACCTCAAGTCATCATAGGAGGTCAGGAATAGGCAGACTCCCTATTTAAGTGGCTGCTTTGCCTTCTGCCTGCCAGATCTGTCAGAGGGCACACTGACAGAAGAACATGCAGCCAACTGTCAGCAACTGGGTCATATGTCATGATGAGAGCTTATTGACTCTACTTACAGTAAAAAAAAAAAAAAGCAAGCAAAACTTATTGCAACTTGCAAAGTGTGGCTGGGGGAGTGTTATTGAGTGTTATTTTCAAATTATAGTTATATAAGAAAAAATTAATTTAATTATAAAAAAAGAAGTAATAATAAACAAATTCATAAAAAAGAAAGAAAACACACATACAGTCATTGCATATGAGCAAACATTCAGTTATGGGGTGGATTCTACAGTTAAGCTGTTACATTACACATTTGCAAGGGGGGTACTCTCATTTGGTATATATAAAACATCTATCTATGTATAGATTGATATATAGATATAGATTACATATAGATATAATAAATAGACAAATCATAAATATAGGAATTATTTTTATAACATGGGGCACAGGATAGCAAGTCATTTAAAGGTGCTTTGGGGCAAATTCTTGCATACTGTACATATATAAAATATTTTGTTATTTACATAAATAAATACCTGGTAACAGTTTTTAAACAAATGTATTGTGCCTTTTTACAACATATTTGCTCTTTACTTTTCTGTATTATTTCGCTTGCTTTATAATTATAATGTTGTTTCCTTACAAATTCATGTAATTATTTTCAAGTAACTTGGAGCTTTTCTCCCCGGGCCTCCACTGAAAATGGGTCTCAAGCCCAGTGGACTTTCCCGGTCAACAAATGTCAATAAATAAATAAATAAAAATTTATAGTCAGTGGTCTCCAAGTTTGAGCATTGGCAGGAGTTCTACCTTCTGGCCGGATGAGGGAACTTAGTTTGTCTAGAGTGATGCTTACCTGTCATACAAAGGTGGCACAGGTAAAACATTGTGTTAGGACATACTTTATGATTGTTGGAATTTGTATGATGTAGTTCCATATGGTTTGTTCCTTTAGTTCATTGGGGATTCCTGGTGTAGTATCATATGCAATTTTAAATATGCTTTCATTAATTAGGGTCACATTGGGTGTGGGACCTTGAGTATTGTGGGGCATAGATCCTATCATGTTTGCTTTAACATTTTGGATTTAAGTGACAGTTGCAGGTGGGTGCTTATTTGGAACAGCGGATGCATCTCATCTTTGTGAAAATTAGTTATTATGGGGTAAAATTTGGAGTTTGACTACGGGAAATCCAGTCAAGTTTTTATTATTATGTTCCAGATGGGGGTTGTGTATAGGCCAAATCGTATTATATGACATGTATGATGGTATTTCTGGCACAATGATTTTATAATGAAGTATGTAATGCTGGAGTCATTTTGTTAAGTTTTTGGGCATGACATTTTGGCTAACCTGCTCGTAGACAATGATTACCTCAGTACTTGACTGTTAGTTTAGTTGCCTTTTTCTTTCACTTAAAGAAGGTTCTGCTCATCTTTGTTTTTTCCAGAGTGTTTTTTGTAGGATGTGACATGCCATTCCAGAAGTCCCACAGCAGTTCAGCTAGTTTTAGTCACAGTGGCACTTTTCAGGGAAGAGATGAGCAGGAAAACTTCCTGAGTTTATACATTCTAGAACCTTGCTGCAGCACAGCTTCTCAAAATTCATTGTTTTTCACTGGTAACTTGAACTCTGTGTGGTTTTAGTTTGTCATATTTCTTTCCTCCCTTGCCACCCACCTTATTTTCCATTGTGATTGTTGTTCCCTATGCTAATCTTTTTATTTTTTAGGTTCTGCTAAGATACAGTCCATTAAAGAGAGGTAGCTGCATCTGTTTCAGGGGGTTCATGTCAGTCCATCGACAGTTCAAAAGAACGAAAGTCAGTACTACGAAACAAAAGCATCGACCGTTGAAAAGATCGACAATACAGTCACATAAAGTAAAGTAACGTAAAGTCACAAAAACAAGTGCTAACATGGGTCCTGCAGGGGGAAGTAAAGGATATGATATTGCGGAGTTTAGTATGGGTACAGTAGCATATCATATCCTTTACTTCCCCCTTGCAGGACCCATGTTAGCACTTGTTTTTGTGACTTTACGTTACTTTACTTTACGTGACTGTATTGTCGATCTTTTCAACGGTCGATGCTTTCGTTTCGTAGTACTGACTTTCGTTCTTTTGAACTGTCGATGGACTGACATGAACCCATTTCAGGAAGTGCAAGGCTTGCTAACTGATCTAGAAGTGGTGGGGTCAGCTGAGCAGATCCTGAATTCCAAGAGGAGACCTTCATTGAATTTAGAGGAGAGCACAGCTGAAGGACCAGTCCCAGCTTAGAAGGTTCAGCAAAATATCAGTAGAGACTCCTCCGGCTAAAGGGTCACCCTCTCTTGCTCATCCAAAATATTAAAAGAAGCACAAGGTAACATCTCTGCTAGGTATGTAGGGCTTGATATTATTGGTAGGGGTCAATCTGCTGAAAATTGTTTAGATGAATTTATAAATTCTTTGGTGGAAGATGAGAGAGTTAGGCTGTTTGAGTTAGCCTTAGAAAGAACCTTTGCTGCCTCTACAGCTTTAAATTCTGGTTAGCGAGCAGATACTGATGTTGGCCAGGTTGCACAATTATCTATACCCAACTCGCATATGGGGTCCAAGGAGGTCAGAGGTTCAGAGAGTGAGATTCCACCTCATTTGGATGAATGTATCTCCCAATTCTTGTCCTCTATGGCTATGGTCAGCTTTACAGGTTCCAATTCCCCTGGGTCTCACATGACAGCACGTATTCCCACCAAGGTCAAAGACAAGATTATGAAAGAGAGTTTGCAGACAGCTTCTATTTAGTGGACAATGAGGGAACTAAACACATATTGGATGCCGACAACAGGTTTAACAATGACTTGATGGCAGCCTTAGCAGCCGTCAGGAAGGAGGCATCAGATAGGACACCGGTCAGGAACTGGAATACTTGTTCTCTGGGTTTGTGGCATTTATGGGAATGATCATCATGAAGTACCCTACCCTGGCATTGCCTTTATTAGCTTACTTTGTAGTCGTAAGGGATGCCCACCATATGAAAGGGGGTTTTAGATGGTTGAATTGTGATCAGCGTTTCCCTTAAGTAGGAGGCAAGGCATCCTGACATATGGCTCAGTGCCATGATAGATAAGGAGGTGGTATCGGGAATTGATGGGCTGTTAATCCAAAGGATACAAGGTTTTGCTGGACATTCAATCACAGTAAATGTGTCTGGCCTGCTTGCAAATACAGCCACGTGTGTTTGGGATGTAGGAAAGGTCATCCTGCTTCCATGTGTGGGGTTTATTGACTAGGGACAAGTTTGCCTTTTTCACTCCTCAAGCAAAGAGATTGGTAGGTGGCACAACACTTCCTTTTAGGCTAAGCCACCTTTTCATGGACGGGGTGGGGTGGAGGGGACTTTGGCAGGAGACTTGAATGTACCACAGTGGTCTTATTTCTCCATTTGTCTAGATAGACTATCCTGCCTACTGTCAGGTTACCCTAATCTTAGGGCAGCAGCCACACTTCTTAAAGGTTTCTCTAAAAGTTTTCCTATCCACTCCACAGCCTTTTAGATTCTAAGTTAGTCAATTTGTCATCTATCAAAGGACAAGAACACATTGCTTCTAGGCTGATAGAAAAACAGCAACTAGCTTGCAGGATAATTGACAAATTTTCCACCCCTCCTTGAGGAAAGTAATCATTTTTAGCCATTCAGATATGTATCATGATTTTAAAAGGAAATAATACCAACATTTAAAAAGCTAATTCTAGTAAGAGGTTTAATTTTGAGGATGCACTGGACAGGATGGAGTCCTACTGGCAAATAAGATTGAATACCTGTAGTTCCCTAAAAGGATGAGCACTCTGCTTCAAAGGATTAATGGCTATAATGCTGCTGTTCTGAATCTCCATTTTCTTTGTTATATATAAATAGTAAAAAAAATAATAAAGTGTAACGTGATAAGAACTAATTGAAAAGGATATGTACCTGTTGACATTGGGTCAGATGAGGTAGCATAAAGGTATGATTTGATGTGTTTGAGGTTTTCATGATTATTTCCTGCTGGCTGTTGACAAAGATCATCCTACACCATGCATGTGGACTGTGCTAAATTGTATAATGGCAATTCAAATAATAAATGGAGAGTGTTAAAAAAATAAAAGAACAAACATTTGGCAGCACAAAAGATGTGAGGTAGGGAGGGCATTAGATACCTGAAATAACTCTTAAAAATAACAGAACAAATGTTTGGCAGGGAAAAATATGTTGGGTGAAGGGAAACACCAAGGATAACTCTTTAATGCACTTAAAAGAGTCAAACTTTATACCTTTAGCACTCCAACAGAGTGTGTTAGCTCTCAGCTCCACCACTATATTACAGGGGTACTACTTAAAAAAGTTCTAAATCCTGCACTCTTTCCATAGATGGCAACCACCTTAACCCACCTCATTACACTAACTGATTACTTATTGTAGTAAGCTTTTTATTTGTGTATTTGTTTTACATAATAAGAAGTAAGACATTCTAATCTATATGAGTTATTAGGCACAGGCCACACCTGCCATCTGTCCAGAATTTGTCATAAAATCCTGGATTTCATATCAATATAACAGGGTGACATGAACTTCTGAATGTCCCTATTAATTCACAATTTTTGCAATAGTTTTTCCTTCACCAGTCTGAAGTCATTAGCTCACACCCATTACCCCATATAATCACCAGCATTGACATGTTGATACCAACACTAAAACTGTTTCACACTGTAAGATAAGTTGCAAGGAGAGCAAGTTATAAAATTATTTTATGATTTCTCATGCTCTTAAGCTGACGTTTTCCAAAGATGTGCAGCCCAAAATTATAGCAGGGGTTCGTCAGTTGCTATGAATGGATCTTGGTTCACTGTAAGGATTTGCTAAGCTGATGGCTTCACTATTCCTGAAACATGAAACTCTCTCCACTTGTTCTTTCTGTTTCTTCTGTAAGCAAATAAAGGAGACATTTAAGTTGGTATACTAAAAGAAGGACATATAGATCTCAATGAGTAATAAATCCATTTAGAGATCTGGATTTGATCATCTATAGATGTGTAATAATGTAGTTTTGTTTGCATTTGGGAGCCAAAGTGTACAACAACATTATCTACATTTTATGATTAAATTAATAAATTCTTCCCACTGGATGCTGAATATGGATGGTTTAGTGTGCTTGTTATATTTGTGATATACACATATGTATCATATATATATATATATATATATATATATATGGTTCCCATTCAGAAGCCTGAAACATCATAAGCCTGAAAATCAAAATCCTGAAACCAAAAGCCTGAAAATTCAGAATCCTGAAAACTCAAAATCCTGAAAGCCCAAAATCCTGAAAGACCAAAATCCTGAAACTCAAAATCCTGAAAACACAAAATAGACATACTGATGTCATTGTGGCTTTGCTATTGCTAGCCCTGTGGTGTTAGGTCATGCGTTGGGGTCAGGTAAGTGTGTGGTTGGTTTTATTTTAGGGTTAGGGGCGGTTTAAGTGAGTTAGGGTTAGGGCGCAGGTTAGGCATGTATGCAATAGTGAAAATATTGGGGTTAGGGGCGGTTTAAGTGAGTTAGGTTTAGGGCGCGGGTCAGGTGAGTGTGCGATAGTGACGGACCTTAGGGTTAGGGTTAGGGTCAGGGTCAGTTGGTAGATATTAGTGTCTTTATAGTGACATATTAGCATTATTTGTGTTTTCAGGATTTTGAGTTTCAGGATTTTGGTCTTTCAGGATTTTGGGCTTTCAGGATTTTGAGTTTTCAGGATTCTGAATTTTCAGGCTTTTGGTTTCAGGATTTTGATTTTCAGGCTTATGATGTTTCAGGCTTCTGAATGGGAACCATATATATATATATATATATATATATATATATATATATATATATATATATATATATATATACATACATATACATATATATATATATATATATATATATTTATATATATATATATATATATATATATATATATATATATGGTTGACCACAACGCTTTGCTAGAGATGGCCTCCACATGTCGCCCTTGAGATTCCGGATACCGGCTAAGGCTCTTGCCACCACTATAGTGCCCTTTTTAGGCAAGGTTCAAATGACAAATTCACCACCGTAACAGGTACAATCAAACAAAATAGGAGGGTAATGCTACTCAATGCTAGAAGTCTAAACATCAAAATGCATTCACTCAAGGCACTCCCAAAAATGGAGAGCATCGACATCTGTGCAGTGACAGAGACCTAGTTCAAGGCTCCAGAGAGCACCCCTGCATTACCAGGCTATAATTCATACCACACTTTTCGGACACCTAACCTGGACAGAAACACTAAAGGCAGAGGCATATCCATATTCATTAAGGATATCCAAACCTCCAGGCTAGTTGCTCAGCATAATGCATCCGAGATTACCCAAGTGTAACTAACTCTGGGCAAGACCGCAATCCAAATTGTAACCTTGTACAGACCCCCACTATGCCCCGGGATTCCCACTCCTCATTTCTTGATACACTGGAAAATATTATGGTACATCCCAGCACCCTAATAATGGGTGATTCCAACTAACCCACCATTAACTGGGAAACTGCCCATGTATCAACTCTTTTGCTCAACATTTTCTGGAATTCATAAATTCCAACGCCTTGGATCAACTTATCCACACCCCCACCAGGGGCAGCAGTATCCTAGTCCTGGTCATTACCAGTATGGGCAACTGGTGTTCCAAACTAGAGGTCAATTCCTCATTGGTCAGATCTGATCACAAGCTAATCACCCTAGACATCCACATCCCGCCCCCACCCCCATTAGGGGAAACATCGTAAAACATTTCTCCAAAGCCAGCTTCACAATCCTTAAGACAGAAGGGGCAAACTTCCCGACACCCATGCAGATGGACAATAGAGGAACAACTACTGAATCATACACAAATGCACTTTATAAGCACTTACACGAGTGCATGGATTGTGCTATCCCTAAAAGAACCAAGATGCTATCCTCCAAAAAAGGGAAGCCAATCTGGTGGTCCCTTGCCATAAACAAACTCTACAACAGGAAAAAGAAACTGTTGCAAAAAAGAGTAAAATCCCATGATTGGAGGAACTCTCTGATCAGCCTCAGTAAGAAGCTGAGATCCCTCATAAAATCCTCCAAAGCTAGTTATGAAAACAAAATCACCACTGATTCTAAAGACAACCACAAAGCATTCTATAGCTATGCCAAGAATCTGAATGACAACACTCAGATCTGCTCAGAGTTACAGCACAATGGCACTAAATATACATAACCAACAGATATTGCCAACATCTTGGCAGATAGGTTCAGTGCTAACTTTACCCCCCCATCTCACCCTCCTAAAGGGCCCATCTGTAATACCGGAAGAATGCAAAGTTCCTGTAATCACGGCTGCTCAGTTAAAAAACACACTCTTAAAAGCCAGGAACACAGCATCCATGGGACTTGACAACATTCCAGGCTGCATTCTACATGAACTACAGAATGAACTGGCACCCCATCTAAGCACCATGTTCAATCTTAGCCTCACCTGATGCTTTGTGTTCACTGAATGGTGCACAGCAATGGTTACGCCACTCCACAAAGGGGGAGCCACCACGGACCCCAGGAACTACCACCCCATTAGACTAATGAGCCTGGTCTGCAAGCCATGGAACGTATTCATCATGGAACCTATAAACAAAGATATTGGTAATCTCCAAACTCTAGACCCCACTCAGTTCAGGTTTGTAAATGGTGGATCATGTCTCCTAAACCTGATAGACCTCTTTGAGGCAGTCACCAAGGTCGTAGACAAGGGTAAGGTGGTTCACACAGCCTATCTAGATCTTGCCAAGGCTTTCAACACCATCCTCCACTCTGGAATTATAGATAAACTCACTAAACTAGGTATAAATCCCTATGTCACAAGATGGGTTGCCATTCGGCTCACTGACATAAACCACACTATGAAAGTAGCAGACTCCAAATCTGACTTCAGACCAGTGACAACTGGAGTACCACAGGGTTCAGTCCTGGGTCCTCTCCTGTTTGGTATTTACTTTTCAGAAGTATAGGCTAACACAGAAGGTCTTTGGCTAATGAAGATGCAGATGACTGCAAACTAGGAGCCATAATCGAAACTCCTAACAATGTGGACATCCTACAAAGGGGCCTCACTGAGACAGATGCCTGGTGTCAAAGCCATGGCCTCAAGCTCAATGCCAAAAAGTGGATTGTCATCCCATTAGGTAAAAACTCTGTACCCATGAGCTACCACATAGGTGGTAGTCTACTTAACACCTAAAGTGTGATAAGAGACCTTGGGACACAGGTGGACAGTAGTCTCTCCTTTAATAATCACATTGCCACAGTAGTCAGAAAATCCCTCTACGTGGCACACCTCATCACAAAAGGTTTCTCATCCAGGAAAAAAAAGGTCATTGTTCCTCTCTACTCATCACTCATTAGACTCATTATAGAGTATAACGCCCCTTTTGGTATGTACCTCTCAAGACATCTACAACAACTGGAAAGGCCGCAGAAATACCTCACAAAGAGGATTACTGGCCTCAAACAAATACCCTACGCAGACCATCTCAAAAAACTCCAGCTTTACTCCATCGCATATTGCCTGCTCAGAGGTGTGATCTCTGCCTAACATACAAAGCTATGTCAAACCCAGAGCTATTGGACATGCTCCACTTAAAGAAATCCCAGTCCCTCCAAGCTACATGCTCTAGGGACCTAAACCTTGTCACCACAATAAACAGAACAAGCTGGAGGGATAGATTCCTGTTCCAGAGACTTCCCATACTCTGGAACAAACTACCTATCTATATCAAACAAAGCTCCTCATTAGCACTCTTCAAGAAAAATCTTGATGATTGGATGAGAAATAGGAAATACATTCACCCCAGGGGTTACCTCTGTGGCTCTGCTCGACAGGGGCACAGGAAAATAATTTTCTTGGGTGGCGAAAGCCAGGGTACATTTTTGGCTAGGCTTATATAGGGCCTAGGGCCAATAGCCTAGTACCTACTTATGAACCTATGAACCTATATATATATATATATATATATATATATATATATATATATATATAGATTCACTTTAAAAGCTCAAAATACTCAAATGTTGAAATTCATTATTTCAAGCCCATAAAGTGAAATCCTGAAAAGAGCAAAAGCCCAGAAGAGCGAAATTCAAAACCTCAAATACCGGAGGTTTTGAATTTTGTGCATCTGAGGTTCTGCTGTGGTAACGGATTCAGGTAGGTGTGTGTGTGTGTGTGTGTGTGTGTGTGTGTGTGTGTGTGTGTGTGTGTGTGTGTGTGTATGTTAAGGGTTTGGGTAGGGGCTGTGGTGGGTGTTAGTGTGTTTTGTTGCTGTGATATGTGTGCGTGCAAGGTTGTGTGGTGGTGTTGTGTATGTGTTTGTGTGTAGTGCGACCTCGGAGTTAGAATATTTAAGTAGGGGGGTGTGGGGCATGCACCCCCTCGCATGGGGAGTGCAGGATGGCTTGCCCCCCTGCTTTTATCTAGTAGAGAGCTTGTGTTTGTGTGTGGGGAGGATGGCTGTGTGTGTGTCTGCAGTAGTACAGCGAAATTCAAAATCTCCGGTGTGTGAGATTTTGAATTTCGCTGTTTTAAGTTTTCATGTTTTAAAAATTTGACTTTGTAGCTTTGAAATACTGAATTTTGACATTTCAGTATTTTTTGGATATAAAGTGAATCTATATATATATATATATATATATATATATATATATATATATATATATATATATATATATATGTATGTATGTATAGATAGATATACAGCTGTAAATTGACCTTTCTTTCATTTCAGTAAGTCATGCTCCAAGGAACCAGAATTAGAGGTGGATAGGAAAGCTGGCTTCCCATTTGCAATTTATGTTACCTGTGTTGGAACACTTGGGACAGGCTTTTTCAATTCTGTGATGGATAGGTAGGTCCAGTGTGATCCCAGTGAGGTGGTTCTGAAATCAGCATTAAAGGTATGCAAACCTTTTATCTAATGTACTGGACAGCAGAGTGTACTGGTGAAAATACAATGCCAAGGTGCTCACTTGTATTGAGGGATGATGGCAATGCAATGGTTTTACCATCCAGTAAGGATGTTTCTAAATATACTACTACTGTTAGAAAATCTGGAATTCATCTTTTGATTTTGATCTTAAAAAGAATTTGGAAGATGCACCAATTATTGTGAACAGTAAGTGGAGCAATATAAAAGGCATCCTATAAGCACCCTTTAAGTACAGTTTTATACATTCTAGGAGAAAGTTACTGAGGAAATATGGAAGATGTTCAAATGCATCAATGATGGACCTTATCTCACTATAGATTATGAAAGGACTATTCTATGTCCAGGTCATATTGATTGCAACACCATTGGGTTTGTTTATGTAGAGATATGTGTGTCATGCCCAGTGTTTTATGCTGGGGAAAACTACTATGAAATTAATGGACAGAATTAGAAAACATATGTATGATATCAGAAAATGAAAGAACACCAATGATTTATGTAGACACTCTGAGGTCTGTCAAGCCTTCAAAAAGTTTATATTTTTTGTTATAAAGTATTTATGGTGAAAGAGATGACAATGTGGAAACAACTTTAAAGTATAAAGAATTAGTACTGCAGTTAAAATTAAATGCAATGGTAACATCAGGAATTAATGATCATGTATCATTGATTAATGTCCTAAAATATAGGGCACAGCTATAATAGAAGATTTTAATGTATAATTTTTGAAATATTGTTTTTACTCCATAGTGCTTTATGAATATTTTATGGTACTTTAATGCTTTAATGCTGAGTACTAGGAAGCTTTATGTATTGTCATTGGTGTGAACTAATTGCTATTTTTGAAGCAGGAAGGAATACAATTGTTTTATTACTTCCAGCATCTGCCAAAGATCTGAGGAAAAGCCCTTGTCTGTATTTTTCTACAGATAAATGCTAAATGCTACCAGCATGGTTGTTCTGCCTGGAAACTAGGGTCAAATGACAAGAAGTGATGTCATTCTGCAAGCTATCCCAGCAGTAATATTTTATATATTATTTTGATAAGTCTTTTAGTGAGACAGCACTCTATGTTCTGTCTTGGACCTGACAACAAGAAGACCCATACATCACACAGCTGCTTTGCTCTGTTATTAAGTTCTTAGGTTATAGTAATTCTCTTAGATACTGTCAGGAATATAATGAAGCTTAGTTTAGATATTTTCTTTATTTATTGAAAACTGTCCTGCAATGTTGTTTTAAATATTTCCTGTGGTTTTGAACTCTGATGACACTGTGAATATAGATTTAGTGTTGTCTTGTTCTTTTATTGTTTATTATTAAATATATTTAAACCTTTCAATGTGGCTGATCTGTGTAGAGATATTTAAGTTTTGAGAGTACTTACATATCTAGTTGGTGACACTGTGTGGGCCACTCCTAATAGTCTTGCTCTTGGTCAAACTACCATTTGTATTAGTGTTAATATTACACTGTTAAATTGAACACCCTTTGTTATGGGCCTTGATAAGGCGTTCTGGTGACAGTGACACCTACCTTATAGTCTGGGCAGAATGGGGCATAGCTAGTAAACCTGAACCAGCCTTTCCCAGCTGTGTGTGCGTGTGTGTGTGTGTGTGTGTGTGTGTGTGTGTCTGTGTGTAAAATAAAATCTCCAAGAGTGTGTATGTCAGCTACTTGGGCAGGGACACGAAGCACTGGTTGGACAGAGAGAGTGTTGGATGACTTGGCTTGGAACCCTGGCTAAGGACTGAACTCTATAGCTGTGCCATTGGGGAGTCTTATTTGGGATCTGGAGGGAGAGTGAGAAACCAACTCTGGACTGACTGTGGTCTCTGTATGCTCTTAAAGAAAACTGCACTTGATGCAGAGAACTGCATCTGGAAATACTGTGTGTGTACCTTTTATCCTCTCATTGAACATCCCCCACTGTTGTCAGCCGTGAGGATTGAGACTCCTTGATTACTGGTCCAGCGAGGGTCGTCACAGTAACTTAAAGTGGATTAGCAATGTTATAAAGTAAGTGTCAATTACCAAACCATTGCAGGTGGATATACTTTCTTGTCATATGTAAAAACAAATTATACCATTTTTGAAACAAAACAGCTGTGTTTTTTACATTTTGTTTGGATGATATGGATGGCCACCTCAAAGGTTTTCATAGAGCTGAAAATTCCTGCCATGACATCATGAAAGACTGAACCCACAATGCTTCACTAGCTAAATTAGTGGGTAAACTACTCTGTTTCCATGCTAAATGTATCAGAAGTAGTTTCTTTCTTCCTAGAAAGGCAGGTTTTCAACTAGTTCTTAAAGATGAAACACCTCACATTGAAAAATTTGCACATAATGATGTAGGAGTGAAACCAGAATGCAAATACAATGCAGCAGTTGTAAAGAGAAAGGTTATTCTAATTGCACTTAATGCTTGCATTTAAATATCTATCGTGAGGCTGCAGTGTGGGAGTAGTTATATAGAAAAGCTGATTAAACAGTGAAACTAAAAACTCAAAACAGGATACTATAATCTTTATTTATTTATTTATTTGCAAAATCACTTACACATTTTTTAATGAGGGGTACAATGAGAAAATACATTCATTGTTAAGCAAAGATGCTTCCAAACATGGCTAACACACTTCAAACAAATGAAAGAAGCTTTTTTTTTAATGTTTCTGATTCTCAGTCTTTGCCCCCCCCCCCCACATTTATCTGGAAATTTAGAGCAAATATATTGATGTATATGTCTTGTGCTGCATCAGCTGTACTGCTGATTCTTTAATGCTGCTGTGAGTAGGGATGCCACCTTTTCAAGTATCAGTTTCTTGACAAATAAGCAACACCCCTTGCAGAATGAAAACGTCAATCTTGCCATAGCGTGGCAACAACCCTTCTTAGCAAACCATGCTTGTAAGTATCCATTTTAATGACATACACAGCGACTATATGGGCAGCTTTAAATGAGATTGTGTCCCAGGCGAAATGTTCCCTAGCACTCCCTGTCCTTTGTATCTACTGTTACCCTGGTACACACCCTTGTGCTTCCTTGTTTCTGTCCCATTCTTACCTGCTCATACTGTCCAGAATAATTTTTTTATCAATCTTTGCCTTACTTGCTAGTTTTTTTTCCAACATCCTTTCAACACATTCTAAATGGCAAAGACTATACTACAATAACGGTCTAGGAAATAATTTAATTAAGATGGATGTGTAAGGCCAAAAGGTCACCAGAGGTTATGGGGGTTGTAAATGCTCTGAGATGCATTTTAAAGATTTCTTCTACAGTCTTTGGTAAAGTAATGATCTGAACAAAAAATCATAGCTTAGGAAAGTATTTTTTTTCTTTCATTGAGCAAATAAGTTAGCACTGGCAGAATTTTTAATAGAATCTAGAAAATAAGCTGCTGCTAATAAAAGGGGTAATTAGTAGGGCATATAAAATATTGCATAATATCTATAGGAATAAATCAGAGGAGGTTAGAAAGGATTGGGAAGACAGACTGGAAAAGCAATTCAAAAAGATACAATGGGAGGGTATGAGTATGGCTGCCAAATATGCAACAACAAAGTCCAAGACATTTACGATCTTTGCTTAGAAGTTCTTGCATAGGTATTTTTATACCTGAGCAAACTCCAAAGACTTTTTCCACAGGCTGATTGCAAATGATGGAGATGTGATGGAAAAGGAAGAAGCAACTGGGAACATATTTTTGGAGAGTGTAACAGACCTTAAAAATTCCCTGCAGACTACGTTGCCAGAAATACTTGGTGAACAAATTGGTGTAACTAAAGAAAGATTTTTATTTGACCTGTGATACACAATTCGGATTGCCTAGATATAATAAGGCTTTGTTGAGTTTAATTCTGGTGGCTGCCAAGAAAGCAATTACTTAAAAATGGAAATTAAAGTCTAACCAACAGTACTGGAAGCAGTGAATATGCTAACTCAGATAAAAGAAGTGGAAGTGGGGTATATAGAAAAGGCTAAGAGCAAATTACATGGGAAAGTAATAATTGTATAACAATACATGCAGAATGATGTTTTAGAGGAATGATGTTTAAGAGAAGACTAGAAATGAATGCACTATTTTATGACTGAGAATGACAATACAGAAGATCACATGATGTATAACGTTTGCAACTAAAAATGGGTATGGTTTGTTTTCATTTGTATAAAAGTATGATTGCCTATGTCATAAGTAATAATTTAATAAAGATGTCAAGGATAATGTTACAGCAGTTGACATTAAACTGAGTAACAGATACCCATACAGTGAGAAGAAAATGCTTGTGATGGCAGATATAGCATATCTGGGATGACTGCCTTCCTCCTTACCAAAGAAAAGACTTTCAGTTTCTGTGTACCCATGTGGTGTGTGGTGTTAATGTTGAATGAAAGGGAAAGAACAAATGAACATAGTCATATATTTCAAGTTGCTGCTGTTATATGTCTACACAGTATACCAACTCAACCCTAACCCTAAAAGGCAGTCACCTTCCATGTGCACCTTTGAATTCAAACAAGGATGAAACTGAAATAACAAAGACAGCACTGCAACATATTTCAACCTATTGTTGCAAAGATGTATATATGGAGCATGCCTCCTTTCCCTTATGCCTAGAAGACAGCCACCTGTATATACATGAAAAAAAAACCACTCACAGTAATTCATTCCAACATGACACTCCTACATAATACAACAACTGTAGATAAACTATAGTGACGTTTAGTACATACATCTAAGGTGTCATTTTGGCAAAAGTTAAATGAATAATGACCACTCTTTCCCCTGCCAACACACAAGCTATAGGAACCTTCTGTGTACATCACTGAAGTTTGACTGTGAAGAAAATTAAATATGTAATGATAATGGTATCCCTGGTCCTTAAAGAAATTGTAGTGCTCTCTCTCTCTCTGCCCATCTCTTAGCAGAGTCAGTTTTAGACTAAGAAGGTCCCATAAAAGAAGATCCACCTAAGCCACTTATACATAAATGATAGTCTCCAGAAGCACTGAGTGTCTAGATATTCTGGGATCCATTCTCTGCCTTATTTCTTCACTGATCGGGAAATTCACTTATGCATCCACTAATATCATTTTTTAATTACATTTTTCCACACATAACACTGTCACACTGGCACTGACTAAATGAGGCTATCAAAAGATAGGCACACACACACACACACACACACACACACACACACACGCGCGCGCACACACACACACACACACACACACACACACACACACACACACACACATACACACACACACACACACACACACACACACACACACCAGGATTTATATGGGCAAAGTGGAAGAAAATCAATTATACAATAACCCCCATTAATATTCCAAAATGTGCATGCTGATTGGTCAGCGTGCATGTTGTAAATCAGACTTATACTAATGGAAAAAGGTCCAGTCGCCCGGACTTTTTCCGTTAGTATTAGTCTTTTTTTTTTTTTACAGCAATGGAGAACGCAAGATCTCCATTGCGTTTTAAACATTGTCTTGCTATGTTAAAGGAGTCTAACATAGCAAGACAGCTTTAAAAAAAGTACTGGAGATCTTCCTTTCCCCGTTGCTTTTTTTAAAGCTGTCTCGCTATGTTAAACTCCTTTAACATAGTGAGGCACTTTGTAAAAAGCAACGGAGATCTTGCTTTCTCCGTTGCTTCCACCTACAGCTCTGATGTACTGCATATGCATACGCATGCGCAGTACATCAGAACTGCCACAGAATACCAGACAGCTGCGGAAGGGCATACAATGCCATTATTTAAGAAAAGTATTTTTTTTTCTTAAATAATGTCATTGTATAATAGCAATAACCCACTTCTGGGTGTGGGTAATGCTGGATTTACCCACGGTTGTCTTTGTTTTGCTACTCGGGCTTCATCCTCATGACCAAACCATACCAACAGTAGGTATATCCAGCATTATCCACACCCAGGAGTGGGTTATTGTTATATTCATCTATAGCTCAGTTTTTGGCTGTTTCAGGAATCTCAAGCACTTGAATAAAACTCATATACAAAGACAGGGAGGTCATGCAGCATCCACAGAGATGGAGCCACAACCAAGAAGATGAGGGAGAGAAGCTCTGTGAAGTGGAAATACTACTCTCTGTACCATTGTACCAACAATGTGCTCTTTTCTCACACATCCAGAAGATACTGTATCTACTTATTGTGTGAAATACTGATATTAAACTGTGATAAAACATGGAAGAAATTGGGATAATCTTGTTTTTGTTTTATATAATTATATACAAATTACTCCCATACACTCACACACACAGACACACAGATACACAAACACACACAGACACACACACACACACACACACACACACACACACACACACACACACACACACACACACACACACACACACACACACACACACACATGCAAGTAGAAACCACAGCAATGATTGTTTTACACTGCATTGGAATGCAGATAAGAAATCCAAGTGAAACAGTGAGCATTTTAGGAAACATACTTAAAAAATGTGTTAGGTCATGAAATGAAAATTATTCAAAATACCTTTTAACTACTCACCATAACTGTATTTCCTGATAGGGATATTGATTTCTTTATTTTCTGACAGAGACCCTAATTTCCTGACCATCAGGAACATTTCCTGACAGGTGGCAACCATAACTATGAGATGCAATTTCACCAGAAAGAAAATATAGAGGAAATGGCAGAAAGAAGTAAAGCTTGTGCATACAACTTTCATTGCAGGAGAACGAACAGTGATAGCTGCTTCTGTTTTCTTTGTGCAGATTATGCAAAGCTTCAGCACACTTTTTGCCCAGATTCCATAAAGTTTGCAGAACCTATATGGGGACAGCTCAGCATGCCGAAGAAAGACTTCAGCCCAGTAGCTGCAGACACAATTTTAGAAAACATACTGAAAGCACTTAGAGTACTTAGCTATTCAGCACAGGATAATTACAGATTCCACTCCCACCTGTCTGTTTCTGAAACATGTTGTGCATGCCTAACACAACTTAAATGCAACAAACTGCAATGCTGACTCTGTTTCCAAAATCCATGGTGCATGTTATATTACCCACAAGGAAAGAAAGTCACTACTATAGATTGTGACCTATTCTATAACAGTACCAAAAAATAAAAGAAAAATGCAACATGCTTTTAATAAACTGCATTAGACTGCAGTGACATAAGTCATAAATGAGGATGTGGCTGTGCACCGTAGAAGAGAGCCAGCTAGACTCAGAGCCAGCCTGCAAATACACCAGTTGTCAGACCAGGAAATAATCAACAGGTACTGGCTAGACAGATGGCTGAACCAAGCAGTCTGCAACATGTGTACCCTACACATCTGTGGATACCCTATGAGGAAACCACATGCCCCTTGAAACCAAAGTGTGTCTTAATCTGGGTATACTTGCATCTGAGACATTCCAAGAACACACAGGAGATATTGTGGGAGTGTCACAGAAAGCTGCCAGTCCTATTCTGGCAAACTTCCTGGAAGCAATATGCTGCAATGTGGATGACTACATCCACTTTTCATCCATTCCCATGGAGCAGAAAACGGTAATGCACCAGTTTTACAGCACTGCAAACTTCTCATATGTACTCAGTGCAATAGATTGCACACACATCCCTGTCAAGACATCAGTACATCCTGAAGCAGACTGATACATAAGCAGAAAGAGATGGGCATCCCTCAACTGCCAAGTTGTGTCTGCAAGAAATGGCAGCAGAGCAAACCTCATGGCAAAACATTCTGGAAGTGCCCATGATGCTGTCATAAAGAGGGGAAGTTGACTGGTGGCTGCATTCCTGCAAGATAAAATACCTGAAGGACTACTACTCAGTAATTACAGGAAAATGTCTGGAATGCATCTAAGGATACCCCTCACAACAATGTACATGCTGGAAAATTTGTGTTTACTCCCCACAGCAGGTGACTGTGATTATCCACTTGAGCCGTGGCTAATGATTCCATACTGTGAACCATCCTTTCTTGCAGAGGAGACCTACAATAGAGCACATGCAACAACCAGAAACACCATAGAATGTGTGTTTAGTGTACTGAAAGCTAGGTTCAGATGTCTGTATACAGCTGGGTGTGCACTGCAGTAGCAAAAAAGAAAAAAGTCTCTCCACACCGTCAAGCCAAATAAAATTTATTAAAAAACGACAAAGCTTTCGGATATAAAAAACATCCTTCTTCAGTATCTTACACAAAAGAAAAGTAAAAACCAACATTTATACTAATAGCACATGACATAGCCATTAATTGATTAAGGTGAACACCCAGTTTTTAAAGATACAGAAACAATGATAAAAGGGATAAGAAGTATATACATATCTTCCTCTCATTTTTTTCTAATTTTCCTTTGTTTATTTTTTAGAATAGGTTTTAGTTTAACTTGTTTATTTAAGCCCGGGTCTTTATCTGCTTCAAGCCTCACTATCCATTCATATTCTTTCGTGTCCACATTATTAACATGGTCTCCACGTCTAATACCTGGGTATACAATAGATATGACCCTGAAGTCAAATTGATGAGCAGCACCCATTGCAGAAATTTGGCAAGCCAGTGAATTTGTAGGTATATTCCAACGAATCTCCAATCTATGCTCGATAATTCTATCCCTTAGACACCTGACTGATTTGCCCACATAAAATCCTGAACATTTCTTACATGTGGCAAGATATATAATACCAGTGGTATTACACGTCACTGTACAGTGAAAAATGAATCTCCTGCCACTGATAGGATGTATAAATTCTGGGCACTGATTAATACTCGTACAACATGAACAACTGTAACATGGAAAAGTGCCTTTTTTCTTAAACTCAGTTCCTTGTGTATTATTCAAAGAAAAATCTTTGTAACATAAAAGTTGTTTCAAATTATTGCAATTACGATAGGTAAACATAGGTTGGTCTGGGAGCCATTTCTCATGACCGGGTATAGATTTCATGACAAACCAATTTTTTCTTATAACATTCTCAATTGTTCTGCTCATTCTATTGCATGTCATGAGATATCTAAGTTGTCCATTACCAGGACTCATGGTGTTAGTATTGAAATCCTCTTTAACAGAAAAGTAGGGTCTGGCTACAGAGTCCCTTAGTGTAAGAGCATCCCTCCTAGCTGTCTCTATTTCTGTCATATTGTATCCCTTCTCTAAAAAACGTAGTCATTTCCTGCATCTGAGCATTACATGTCTCCAGCTCTGTACTAAGTTGACTGGCTCTTAAGTACTGACTTTTTAAGATACTCTTGAAGGTTCTCCTCGCCTGCATACTTTTTTTATGGAGATGTTTGTTTACTTGGACATCCTTCTTATAGACACTAGTTTGTAAACCATGATCTGTAAGTATCAACTGTATATCCAAGAAACGTAGGGATTTGTCAGAGAACTTCATCTCAAATTTAAGAAATTCAACAGTCTCATTCAAGTATGTATAAAAGTTTTGTAGATCCAACACAGTACCCTGCCAAACTAGGAACATGTCATCCATAAAATGCTTTTAGAATGAAGCATTCCTAGCATAGGGATTACTTACACTATATATAAAGTTTTCTTCCCATCTGCTCAGAGTCAAGTTACCATAGGCATTTGCTACGGCAGTGCCCATAGCAGTACCCAAAATTTGATGGTAAATTTGCTTATTGAAAACAAAAACATTGTTTTCTAGAACCAGATCTAATAGTTCACAAATTGTCTCAGAACTTCTACTATTAACCAAACCATGCTCAATTAGTATTTGTCTGACACAATCAACTCCATAGGTGTTGGGGATGACAGTAAATAAAGATTTTGTATCTAATGTCACTAGGAGAAAGTTCTAATTATTAACGTTATCATACCAATTGTAAAGCTGAGATAAGAAATCACCACTATCTTTAATATAACTAGGGACAAATTTTAGATAGTCCTTTAGTATATTTAGTATATAGAAAAAAATGAGAGAACGATATGTATATACTTCTTATCCCTTTTATCATTGTTTCTGTATCTTTAAGAACTGGGTGTTCACCTTAATCAATTAATGGCTGTGTCTTGTGCTATTAGTATAAATGTTGGTTTTAACTTTTCTTTTGTTTAAGACAGTGAGGAAGGATGTTTTTTATATCCGAAAGTGTGTCGTTTTTTAATTAATTTTATTTGGCTTGACGGTGTGGAGAGACTATTTTCTTTTTTGCTGTTGCTTTGGTGTTGCTCTCTCCACCTTACGCCTGTTCCACATTTTTATTGTTTGTGTACTGCAATACATATCTGAGAAGGCAGCACAGATGATTATGGTGTGTGTCATGCTGCACAGCATGATAACTAGAGCACATGACAGTCTTCTAGCTGCAGGTGTGGATGGACTACTCCAACAACCCCCAGATGTCTGAAGATGATATCCTGCAGGCATCAATGAAAGAGCAGGAGGATATGGGGAGCAGAAGGCACATACATAGGAAATGTAAGGTGTTACCACAAGTGCAGGCCTGGGCAACATGGCAGCATCTGGCCAACAACTTTGAGGCATGTCAAGCCAAACGTACATGAGTGCACAGACTAAACATTAATGTTCAGCTGTTATCCCCCAAAACAGCACACATTGCATCTGATGTCAATTACCCACTACATGCACACATTGAGCATCAGACATAACACTGCAAGTATAACATATAACACTATGAACATATACAAATCTATCACAACAAGGATCTCCAGCTCTGGGCACAACTGACACAGGTATGCATACAGACTCAGATTGTTGTATCAGTCTATGGAAAAGAATAAGGGAAACACATCAGTGCAAAGCATTCCTATTGCTCCAGTATAAAAGCTGCAGTCAGGTAAACACCATGTGACATAATGCAGAACTGTTAATATCACAAGACAAATATATCACTGTAAAGTATGGATAAAGTAATGCAATAAATGTAGTCAGATATGACTATTAAAACTGTTGGATTCATGTGGCACCAGACTTGTCAACGAACACAGACAGATGACATTGTCCATGTTCTACACAACAATCATCATTGCCATTGGGTGAGACTGACATTACCAGACAGAGTGGATCAATTTCTCTGTGTTACTCTAACTCTGAGTAAATGATATGCAACAGAGTATAGGTAGAGTTTTTTCAGACAGTCAGCACAGGGCATCTGCTTTACACCTGTGATTCTTTTAGTGAGGTATTTTTGCGGCCTTTACAGTTGTTACAGATGTCTTGAGAGGTACATACCAAATGGGGCGTTGTATTCTATAATAGGTCTAATGAGGGATGAGTACAGTGGAACAATGACCTCCTTTTTCTGGATGAAAAGCCCTTAGTGATGATGTGTGCCACATAGAAGGATTTCCTGACTGTTGTGGAGATGTGGTTATCGAAGGTGAGATCACTGTCCACCTGTGTCCCTAAGACTCTTATCAGACTTTCGGTGTTTAGTGTACTGCCACCTATGTGGTAATTCACAGGTACATGTTTTTGCCTCAGAGGGGATAACTATACATTTATTGGCATTGAGCTTGAGCCCATGGCTCTGGCACCAAGCATCTGTTTCTGTAAGGCCCTTTTGTAGAATATCCACATCATTTGGGGATTCAGTAATTGCTCCCAGTTTGCAGTCATCTGTGAACTTTGTTAGCCAGACTCCCTTAGTGTTGGCCTGTACTTCAAAGAAGTAGATGCCAAACAAGAGCTGTCCCAGGACTGAACCCTGAGGTACTCCACTTGTCACTTGTCTGGAGCTGGATTTGGAGTTGGCTGTTTTTACAGTGTGGATTCTGTCAGTAAGCCAGTTGACAAACCATCGAGTGATGTAGGGATTAATGTCCGGCTTAGTATGTTTATCTATGTTTCCAGAGTGGGGGATGGTGTCAAAGGCCTTGTTGAGGTCCAGATAGGCTGTGTGGACCACCTTACCCTTGTCCACAGCTCTGGAGACTGATTTGAAGAAGTCAATCAGGTTCAGGAGACAAGATCTGCCCTTCACGAACCCGATCTGCGTGGAATCTAGTGTTTGAAGGTTGCTGATATCTTTGTTTATAAGTTCCATGATAATACGTTCCATGGCCTTGCAGATTAGGCTCATCAGACTGATGAGGCAGTAGTTCTCAGGATCCAATGTGGATCCCCCCTTGTGGAGTGGGATAAATTTAGCTGTACGCCACTCAGTGGGCACGAAGCCTGAGGTGTGGCTATGATTAAACATGACACTTAGGTGAGGTGGCAGTTCATTCTGTAGTCCATGTAGTTCACAGCCTGGGATGTCGTCTGGTTCCATGGATGCTGTATTCTTAGCTTTGGAGAGTGCATTTTTTACCTATGTGGCCATTATTATAGGAATTTGGCAATCTTTCGGTATTGGGATGGGCCCTTTAGGGGGTGAGAGGGGGATGAACTTTACACTGAACTGATCTGCCAGGATATCAGCAATATCCTTGGGATAAATATATTTAATGCCATTCTGTTGTACCTCAGAGCAGATCTGAGCATTGCCATTTAGAGTCTTGCCATAGCTATAGAATGCCTTGTGGTTGTCTTTGACATTGCTGGGAATGTTCATTTGTAGCAGCAGTAGGTGAACACCATCTGTCACCAGCCCATGTACATCATCTGCATGCCTACATCTTCTGTAACTGCCAGTATCAGTTTATTGTGGGGAGCTGCCAAAATCAGCAGCAGTCTCTACTTGAGTCTGTTGTTCACAGGCCTCATCCTTTCCACAATCTGATATCCCCTTATTGTCAGAATGGCTGGACTAGTTTCCCTCCACATCTGAGGTTACAGCTGCATCCACTTGCCTGTCGCCATCTTGGCTGGACTGTATCACCATGTCTCTGTCCTGTATGCCAGAGGCCATGCTACCATATTAAGACACCTCCGATCCCACATGATGAACTCTGGATGGGTTAATGGAGGATACAGGTAGCTGATGTGCTAAAAGAAGAGACAGATGACACTGATCAGGATGTGCATACAACACAAGTTGGATATCAGTAAAGACATATAACATATATCTCACTGCAATGTTACAGATAATACTGACTTACCATTATGTCTTGTCTATGTATGGGTCATGGAATCTACATAACAAAGACTTCACAATTATATTACATAGCCAATGTACATGAGATATGTGATGAAAACAAACATATCACACATCTGACAAGTCCTTGTGGGAAGATGGTGAAATAGAGGAAGGATAACCTTCAACTATTTTACAGTATTAATAATGGACAACAACAGGAGTAACAGCAATGACATATATGAAAAATAGGTAATAGTATAGCACTGATAGCCTTTAGCAAGTGGTTATTTACCTTATCAGCTGCCTACGACTCAGGTATCACTGAAAGTAAGAACATCTAATGTGCACTCAACTTTAAGTACCATTTGTGCCATACATAATTAATGCGGTTTATTAAAGTTCCAGGTTTTGGAGTCCCATTTGCACACATCCACATACCTTTTCCAAATTTGGTGCATTAACCAATAGCTCAACTTAAAGGCAGGTGAACTGCACAAAGTACACAATAGGTATCAATAAATGGTAACATGTGTAGTACATGCACGTTATCTTCCAAATTATATGATAACATGACATAAGTACCACTTTAAATACTGACTTTGATACATTTACAGATCAGACTTTTGCTGTCTCTGAACTGAGTAGGACCTCAGTGAGCAGTTTTCCATTTATACTACATTTTCCATTGGAGTATCAAGATGGCTACTTTTCCATTGGAGTATTGAGATGGCTACTTCCAGGAGGCTGTGATGTGTCCAAGAACCCAGTTGGACTGCGGAGGAGACCACACAGATGCTGGCCATCAGCACTGTAAGGAAGTATTGAATGAGAGCCAGGCCAAGGAACTTCACAAGAATCAACATCTAGAACTAGATTGTGAGGGCGCACCTATGATGTAGGGGGGATTTAAAAGACTGGAGTGCAGGTTCACCACCACTATGATGATCTGAATTGAAATGATGAAGAGGAGTTTCATCTGAGGGTTGCACAAGTGAAGAGACAGCCAGTGCATCCCTTCCATAATTACCAATTAGTACTAAGTCACAATCCTATATATATAGCTGAGCAATCCTGCAGAATTAAGATATAAAGATGTGTCCCAAGTGGATCAGATAATTGGCTTTTATAACCATTAAGTAGCTCTTCTGACAATTATCTCACCAAGATAATTAATAATTGAGAAGACACTGTGACTGCTGTACATATAAGTATGGGTTTTCGTCCCATGCTGTTAATTTATTTTACTAATGTTTGTAATATACATGATTCTGAACTCTGTAGATGCATGCCTGTTTTCTAACATATAAAGACATTATTTCACACATCCACATATCACTGATGCCTACAGCGCCTAGGATGCCTATGGCTACACATTTGTAACTATCTATTATAGTATGAAGGTATTGCCTACTCTAGCTATATATACCTGAATAGTAGCTCATAGATACATTTTTTACTTCATTCCTCATAATAAAGTGAACATGCCTACTACAGTCCGATTTGTTTAAGCCAAGAAGAATATCTGTCCAACTGATTACACTTATGTTTTCAGTTATGTGTTGATAGCTGTTATTTCTCTAGATTATAATGGACAATAAGTGTCAGACCTTTCTGTATCCATCTGATATCCACAGGAATATGGACAAACACAAGTAGTAACTTTTTTTTAAGAAGAAATATGTGTTGGCTGTTAGGTTTGCCTGTAAGAAAACTCACCAGCATTTTTAAATTTTTGCAAGCTGTGGGTTCAGACCTATACCCCTCACATTTCTACTACTGTCTCCAAAGCAAACTGTTTGTCTCTTACTGCCACCACTACTTAATCTCTGAACTCTATCCAGACCAGTGAACTAACTTTCCCTCAAGAATAAGCATTTCACTGATTGTTTTTTTTTTCTCTAAACCTAGCCTATTCTTGTCTCTACCCACTCCATTCGCCCTGCGGCCTCACTCCACTCCCCTACCCTACCCCCAAATCCCACACACCCCCAGTGCACCTGACCTTATACTTCCCTAGCCACACCCCCAACCCTAATCTACCAATTACATCACTACATTGCTCTTTATCAATTAACAGGTTTGGCTCCTTTGGCTAGCCTAAACTTTTTACACCTGCTATTCCCTTTAACATTCCCCACCTCACAAATGGTCTTCAGTTTCTTCCAAATAGCTTAACCTCCACCACCCTATACCCCTCACTATGTATAACCACTGTGAGCCAACACACCTTAACATTCTTTTCTTATCCATTGGGCTCACCTCATTACTTATATCTCATGGCCTAACTTGCTATGAATCCCTAACTTTTGCTACATTTCTACATCCCCTAAGACAAACAAGCCCTCTCTCTCCTATCACCTCCCTAACACACACAGTAACATAACATCCTCTTCATCCTTCCTTCTACCTCACTTTCATAGACTAACCCATATTAAATATCTCCAAATGAAAAAAGGATGCCCTTCTCTCTGTAAAATTGTCAAACTAACATGTAATCCTCATAACTGCTTACTGCTACATGGTGACATCCACTCAAACCCTGTTCCTAACTTTATCACCGTTAATACTTCTTCAGCCAATACTACCACTCCCCTCAATGTCCCAAAAAGCCGAAATTCTGTATTTATAGGTCACCTCAATATACGAAGTGTAAATAACAAAATTACCTAGCTACACGCCCTATTAGACATCTATTCCTTTGACATCTTATGCCTTACTGAAACTTGGCTTAAACCCACAACTAAAGACAATGACATTGTCCCTCTATGTTACAACATTCTCAGACTAGAACGTCTAAATAAAAAGGGTGGTGGGGTAGCAATACTGTTAAATTCTGAACTGAAGGTCATAGATATACATCTGCCACCACCTAATTACACAGAAATTTGAACCTCTAAGCTCCAAATTAATACAAATAAATTGATATACATTATCTGCTCATGTATCCCCCAAGGTAATAACATCAGTACTCTCGAAAATACCCTTAGCTGGCTTTCCATGTCACTACCAAAAGAAACAATACTCCTTGGAGACTTTAATATTGATTGGAATGGCTGTACCTCTGCCAATCCAGCTACTTATATAAACTTCTTTGGTTTCCACCAAACCATTACCTTCCCTACCAGAACCCACAAACCTAGCAAGAAACAAACAACCTTAGATTGGATACTAGTTAATAGTGACCCCCCCCATACTTATCAAACAGGTATACTCCCCGACAATAAGTGACCATTCTCTTGTTTTCTTTTCTAGACAAAAAATTCACATTCACAATCAAATAGCTTTTAGAACTACCAGAAACAAAAAATATCTCAACCCAGTTAATTTCCAAGCTGAGCTCAAAGCTTGCAACTGGTTTCCCTTTAAATACCTACCTCTTGACAAAGCCATTTCATACATTAACAAAACATTTTTGCAACTTTGTAATACCACTAAGAAATCCATAATCCTTGACAAAAAAAAAAACTACTACCTCAAAGTCCAACAGACCCAACAACAAAACCCACAAAAGTTCTGGTCAGGAATCAATAAACTACTCCACCCCGGACAGTCCAAAACACCTACCCCCTCTAACTTAACCCAAACTTCTCCCAACCAAATTGCTGACACCTTGAACAAATTTTTCTCTGAAACAGTCCATTCACTAACAAATACCTTACCACCTGTTACCACCACCAAATCACCCTCACTAATACATTCCCTGCTTCTTAAATGTAAACCATGTACACCATCAGCTGACCTCCTCCCAGCTGAATACCTGCAAATTGCAGCTGGTTAACTGTCTACCCTATTTCTATCTTAATAAACAGAACCATTTCTGAATCGTATGTCCCATCCATCTGGAAAGTTTCACATATCATCCCTTTGGATAAGGGAGGTACCTCAAATGAATTATCAAACTTCTGCCCCATAGCCCTTCTCTCTCCCCTAGCAAAAATTATGGAGAGATGTATCCACCGTCAATTACTTCATTACCTCTTCCAAAACAATCTACTAGTAGACTGCCAACACGGTTTCAGGTCACACCATACTACTACAACAGTTCTTCTATCCTTTACAGACTGCATTAATAAAAATAGGAATACTAACCTGCTATCTTCTGCTCTCTTCATAGACGTCTCAAAGGCCTTTGATATGGTTAAACACCAACTATTGATAGGTATACTTGAATCACTTTCTCTTGATTCTCAATTAGTACAATGGTTTGAATCCTGCCTGGAAAACAGAAAACAAGCTGTTCTGTGGGACAACAATCTATCCTCTCAGCTTCCTATCACCCTTGGAGTCCCACAAGGATCAATTCTTGGACCACTCCTTTTCACAATTTTCATTAATGATCTGAAAACCTCCTTTCCTCAAACTACATGCATACAATATGCCAATGATTCGACTCTGATATGTGCTGCATCCTCTCCAGCAAAACTCCAAACTAGCACACAAACAGTCTTTACCTTAGTTGAAAACTGGTTCCATCAAAGATGTCTCCTCCTTAACCCCCCAAAAAAACTAAATTATTACTATTTACTCCCACACAGAAGTCCCCCTCTATCACTTTCATGGTGAAATCAAATAATGGCACAGAAATTGCTCCCGACACCACCACCATACTCCTCTGTGTAATAATAGATAACAATCTCAACTTTGACACACACACTAACTCAACTATTAAATCAGTCAATAGAAAACTTGGATTCCACTACAGAATCAGACCATTCCTTACAGAGTCAGCAAAGATCTCTATTGCCCAAACTCACCTCATTTCCACCCTACTCTACGCCTCCCCTAGCTATACGAATCTATCCAAAGGCAATCTAAATAAACTAGCAACCGCCTACAACAGCATAGCCAAATTTGCCACCGATGCCCCTTTCCGTACCCACCATTACCTTAATCTTAAACTTCTAGGATGGCTGGAAGTACAAAATCAACTACTTTTCCAGCAACTCATTTTTATCCACAAGATTTTACATCATCCTGCAAATACTCCCATACTTTGTAGCCTTTTCAATTCTTATAAAAATCTTCCATCCCTAAGATCCGCTAAAACGCTACAAGTCGCCACCATAAAATCCAATAACAAATCCGGTGACTACCTGTTCTCAAATGCTGTTGGCAATACTTGGAACAAACTTCCAAGTGAAATAACACCCCTTACTTCCACCAACCTTTTCAAGAAACAATTAAAAACTTCCTTAAAACCCAGTGGCTCTGCGCCCGCTCCAATCCTGACGGATACTATTCTCCTTTTGCTCCCCAACTGAAAACATTTTTATTCTGATACTTCTCTATCCTCGACGTTTGACTTGACTCAACAAATTGTTTCTTTTTTTGTACCTCCTTACTGTGCTTTGTAAACTCATGTACATTAAATCTTTTTTGTTTTTTTTTATATAAACTGTAAAAAGAACAATTTGTTTGTTCCTATGTGTAGCCTAATAACTGTTTGCTATAACATTCCTGCCAATCAGTTGCATACTTATGTAATTGTTTTGTATTTCCATTGCTTTTTTGTGGACTATATGTATAAAAAAAAGTTTTTTTCTTTCTCGGAGCTTTTCTCCTCAGGCCTCTACTGTAAATGGACATATATCCAGATAGACTAGCCCAGTCAACAAATGTAAAATAAATAAATAAATATTGGGGAAACATATTATTAAATTGTTATCTTGGTTATAATTGCTTATTGATATTAATGTTTATTTTGTTTATGGTTATGAATTTCTACATGGTTTCTTGAATTCCTACAAATATATTTGCAATCTGTAATGGTCTAGTAACAGCAGCTCTTTAAGTGACAGGTTAGTATAGCTTGCTATAGACTATTATATGTTTGACAAAGTTGTGTGCAACATAGTATTATTTTAAAAAGTGCTATCAAGTATTCTTTTGTCATTCATTATTAAATTCACTTCAACAACCACCTCATTCTTACTTTTGAGGGAGTCAGCTGATCAGAGTTATGGCTGAAAATGCAGAACAGGGAGATACAGTGATGTATGCATTTGATCTGTAATGTGCACTTTGCCAAGGAATATCTTTGAATGAAGTCTTCCCACATACCTTACTCTGTTCCTGATATACAGCACATTTTATTTCTCTGTTAACACAAGTTATGTGATATCTGTCCCACTCTCTGAGGAATGAAGGTTTTTCATCGCTGTTAATAGTTATGTTCACTGTGCTGACATGAATTCATTCTTGCTAAGTTTTAACGTACATGGCCATCATATGCTAATTTTTTGAAATCCTATGCCATGATCCATATTAGTAGCTCATCACCCATTCAGTTGGTGTCATAACCCCAAGTTATGTCACTGCTATCACAATGCACATTCACAGTCAAGATGGATTAGCTAGGCAGGGAGGTATCAAAGCTAGAGTTTAGATGTATGTTAGAGTTGCAGGTTTGAATCTGATGTTCTCTAATCTGCATTCAAAGATGTAAATGCCCATGTGTAATGTGATTAACTGATGCTCTTCAGAAGTGCATTTTTTTAGAATCTGATCTGAGCAATGTATATACCTGTTATTGCAGGGCTGCATCATTTCACAGTTGTTCTTTTCTTGTTCTGGTCAATGAGAACAGGATCTGGAATCGTGTCCTGTGAAGTGAGTAGATGCATAGGCTTGAGGATCAGTGGAGGGAGAGAGGTGTGTTACTTACATTTTCTGTTTTGTTAAGTGAAATGTGTTTGATCCTTTTTACAAGCCTGTGGGGTAGCAATACTGTTAAATTCAGAACTGAAGGTCACATCACTAGATATACATCCGCAACCACCAAATTACACAGAAATTTTAACCTCTAAGCTCCAAATTAATACAAATAAATTGATATACATTATCTGCTCATGTATCCCCCCAGGTAATAACATCAGTACTCTCGAAAATACCCTTAGCTGGCTTTCCATGTCACTACCAAAAGAAACAATACACCTTGGAGACTTTAATATTGATTGGAATGGCTATACCTCTGCCAATCCAGCTACTCATATAAACCTCTTTGGCTTCCACCAAACCATTACCTTCCCTACCAGAACCCACAAACCTAGCAAGAAACAAACAACCTTAGATTGGATACTAGTTAATAGTGACCCTCCATACTTATCAAACAGGTATACTCCCTGACAATACAAGTGACCATTCTCTTACTTTCATTTCTATGCAAAAGACTCACATTCACAATCAAATAGCTTTTAGAACTACCAGAAACAAAAAATATCTCAACCAAGTTAATTTCCAAGCTGAGTTCAAAGCTTGCAATTGGTTTCCCCTAAAATACCTACCTCTTGATGAAGCCATTTCATACTTTAACAAAACATTTTTGCAAATCATTGATCACCACGCTCCCACTTACACTGTTAGAATTAAAAAAAAAAAAAGCAGCTCCCTGGCTCTCTAAGGACGCAAGGCTAAACATTCGACTAAGAAACAAACTTTGGTCCAAATGGAGAAAAACTAAAAATCCAACTGATCACCTAAATTTTAGGCAACTTCGTAATACCACTAAGAAATCCATAATCCTTGACAAAAAAAAAAAAAAAAACTACTACCTCAAAGTCCAACAGACCCAACAACAAAACCCACAAAAGTTCTGGTCAGGAATCAATAAACTACTCCACCCCGGACAGTCCAAAACACCTACCCCCTCTAACTTAACCCAAACTTCTCCCAACCAAATTGCTGACACCTTGAACAAATTTTTCTCTGAAACAGTCCATTCACTAACAAATACCTTACCACCTGTTACCACCACCAAATCACCCTCACTAACCAACTTGCCCCAGTCATTTAACCTCCAGCCTGTTCCAACATCTCTAATACACTCCCTGCTTCTTAAACATAAACCATGTACACCATCAGCTGACCTCCTCCCAGCTGAATACCTGCAAATTGCAGCTGGTGTACTTGCCTACCCTATTTCTATCTTAATAAACAGAACCATTTCTGAATCTTATGTCCCATCCATCTGGAAAGTTTCACATATCATCCCTTTGCATAAGGGAGGTATCTCAAATTAATTATCAAACTTCTGCCCCATAGCCGTTCTCTCTCCGCTAGCAAAAATTATGGAGAGATTTATCCACCATCAATTACTTCATTACCTCCTCCAAAACAATCTACTAGTAGACTGCCAACATGGTTTCAGGTCACACCATAGTACTACAACAGCTCTTCTATCCTTTACAGACTGCATTAATAAAAATAGGAATACTAACCTGCTATCTTCTGCTCTCTTCATAGACGTCTCAAAGGCCTTTGATATGGTTAAACACCAACTATTGATAGATATACTTGAATCACTTTCTCTTGATTCTCAATTAGTACAATGGTTCGAATCCTACCTGGAAAACAGAAAACAAGCTGTCCTGTGGGACAACAATCTATCCTCTCAGCTTCCTATCACCCTTGGAGGCTCACAAGGATCAATTCTTGGATCACTCCTTTTCACAATTTTCATTAATGATCTGAAAACCTCCCTTCCTCAAACTACATGCATACAATATGCCAATGATTTGACTCTGATATGTGCTGCATCCTCTCCAGCAAAACTCCAAACTAGCACACAAACAGTCTTTACCTTAGATGAAAACTGGTTCCATCAAAGATGTCTCCTCCTTAACCCCCCCAAAAAACTAAATTATTACTATTTACTCCCACACAGAAGTCCCCCTCTATCACTTTCATAGTGAAATCAAATAATGGCACAGAAATTGCTCCCAACACCACCACCAAACTCCTCGGTGTAATAATAGATAACAATCTCAACTTTGACACACACATTAACTCAACTATTAAATCAGTCAATAGAAAACTTGGATTCCACTATAGAATCAGACCATTTCTTACAGAGTCAGCAAAGATCTCTATTGCCCAAACTCACCTCATTTCCACCCTACTCTACGCCTCCCCTAGCTATACGAATCTATCCAAAGGCAATCTAAATAAACTAGCAACCGCCTACAACAACATATCCAAATTTGCCACCGGTGCCCCTTTCCGTACCCACCATCGCCTTAATCTTAAACTTCTAGGATGGCTGGAAGTACAAAATCAACTACTTTTCCAGCAACTCATTTTTATCCACAAGATTTTACATCATCCTGCAAATACTCCCATACTTTGTAGCCTTTTCAATTCTTATAAAAATCTTCCAACCCTAAGATCTGCTAAAACGCTACAAGTCGCCACCATAAAATCCAATAACAAATCCGGGGACTACCTGTTCTCAAATGCTGTTGGCAATATTTGGAACAAACTTCCAAGTGAAATAACACCCCTTACTTCCACCAACCTTTTCAAGAAACAATTGAAAACTTCCTTAAAACCCAGTGGCTCTGCACCCGCTCCAGTCCTGACGGATACTATTCTCCTTTTGTCTATATACTCCCCAACTAAAAACATTTTTTTTTCTGATACTTCTCTATCCTCGACATTTGACTTGACTCAACAAATTGTTTCTTTTTTTTGTACCTCCTTACTGTGCTTTGTAAACTCATGTACATTAAATCTTTTTTTTTTTTTTATATAAACTGTAAAAAGAACAATTTGTTTGTTCCTATGTGTAGCCTAATAACTGTTTGCTATAACATTCCTGCCAATCAGTTGCATACTTATGTAATTGTTTTGTATTTCCACTGCTTTTTGTGGACTATATGTATAAAAAAAATGTTTTTTTCTTTCTCGGAGCTTTTCTCCTCAGGCCTCTACTGTAAATGGACATATATCCAGATAGACTAGCCCAGTCAACAAATGTAAAATAAATAAATAAATAAATATTGGGGAAACATATTATTAAATTGTTATCTTGGTTATAATTGCTTATTGATAATAATGTTTATTTTGTTCATGGTTAGGAATTTCTACATGGTTTATTGAATTCCTACAAATGTATTTGCAATCCGTAATGGTCTAGTAACAGCAGCTCTTTAAGTGACAGGTTAGTATAGCTTGCTATAGACTATTATATGTTTGACAAAGTTGTGTGCAACATAGTATTATTTTAAAAAAGTGCTATCAAGTATTCTTTTGTCATTCATTATTAAATTCACTTCAAAAACCACCTCATTCTTACTGTTGAGGGAGTCAGCTGATCAGAGTTATGGCTGAAAATGCAGAACAGGCAGATACAGTGATGTATGCATTTGATCTGTAATGTGCACTTTGCCAAGGAATATCTTTGAATGAAGTCCTCCCACATACCTTACTCTGTTCCTGATATACAGCACCTTTTATTTCTCTGTTAACACAAGTTATGTGATATCTGTCCCACTCTCTGAGGAATGAAGGTTTTTCATCGCTGTTAATAGTTATGTTCACTGTGCTGACATGAATTCATTCTTGTTAAGTTTTAATGTACATGGCCATCATATGCTAATTTTTTGAAATCCTATGCCATGATCCCTATTAGTAGCTCATGACCCATTCAGTTGGTGTCATAACCCCAAGTTATGTCACTGCTATCACAATGCACATTCACAGTCAAGATGGATTAGCTAGGCAGGGAGGTATCAAAGCTAGAGTTTAGATGTATGTTAGAGTTGCAGGTTTGAATCTGATGTTCTCTAATCTGCATTCAAAGATGTAAATGCCCATGTGTAATGTGATTAACTGATGTTCTTCAGAAGTGCATTTTTTTAGAATCTGATCTGAGCAATGTATATACCTGTTATTGCAGGGCTGCATCATTTCACAGTTGCCCTTTTCTTGTTCTGGTCAATGAGAACAGGACCTGGAATCGTGTCCTGTGAAGTGAGTAGATGCATAGGCTTGAGGATCAGTGGAGGGAGAGAGGTGTGTTACTTAAATTTTCTGTTTTGTTAAGTGAAATGTGTTTGATCCTTTTTACAAGCCTGTATTTTTTACATGTCCATGTATATTGCATAGAAAGCCTGAATACCCATAATGCACCTGAAAGCTAAGTGCAGTATCCCATTATACCTGTGTTTAAAAGTGTGATTGAAAAAATGTATTAGAATATCATTTAGCATCCAGCTGTGTTTTCTGAAGATAGTCTTTGACATGTAGGCCACAACCTAAATAACAGTCAGGTTTGTATATCAGTCATACATATGGTAAAAGGGATGTTTTGCATACAAGGTTGTCGTGTTTTGATTGTTGTTTGTAATGCCTGTGGTGTTACACTGTTGAGTATTACTTATCTATTCTCAGACTGAATGAGTGTTAGTTGTATTAGTCTTCACAATGTTTGCAAACTGTGGGGCATGCCTTTCAGTTTAACATTAGTATTGTGTCTGCCTACAGTACCTTGGGTGTTTTTGTTATAATGTTCTTGCATTTGTAGATGCTTATCCAGATAGGGATTCTTTGCAACATCTTAATCAGCAAGCCTTGTCAGGATGTTTACATTTTCCCAGCTGATTGTTAATAATTGTAGGTAGGGCATGCATACAGTTGTACACATAAAATACTGCTATACAACGGTTCCACTTGAAAACATCGAAATTCCAAAACATTGAATGTCATATGGTCAAGACCATATCATCAGTATTTCGGAACATCGAAGCTTTCAAGTGAAACCAAAAAAAAAAACTTTTAAAACAAGTGTATGCAGGGTGGCAAGCCCCTCTGCCCCCCCACCCCCACTACTTTAATATACCAACTCCAAGATCGCACTACAGTGGGGTAAAGGGAAATCTTCATTTTAGCACTATATGCAGAAGTGCTAAATGGGAGATTTCCCATATCCTGTCTGCAGTACCATCATAGAGATGGCACATTCACAGACACAGTGTGCAGGGCACCTTGCGGCCCTGCAGAAACACTAACTTTTTCCCTTTTTTACTTACCTTTTTCTTCCCCTTGACAACATCGATGTTCTAAACACTCGATGATATGGTCTTGACCATATAAATTTCGATGTTTTCAAGGGGAACCTATACAGCATATATCAGATTCTCATGTGTCACAGGCTGTGATGATTAAACATTATAATTATTTTTTGCTGTTATATTTATTATATTGATGTGGGTTCAGCCAGTTAACAAGCTGCCTGGCTCAGATGTTTGTTATATGGTTTAACTAGTTTCCACAATATTGTCATCTCACTTGGTCTTCATTTTAACAATGTCACTTGGTGGCTGTTCATATGACTTGCAGAGACTAAAATTTACATTCACACACAGACATAACTGCTCAAGGAATACATGCAATGGGAAAAAAAGGAAATAATGACTTGCTGTTAGGCACTCAGATGAACAAATTACTGAGTCAGACAGCATTATTAAACAGTGTCAGTCCCAATAATAATGTTATCTTGATGTTTACAAGCTTTTATTTTGTTAACTTTCAGGTATGTTAATGTAGCATGAGGCAGTGTCAGGCATAATTCCATTCAAATGTCAGAATATGTTACATTTGTTGACCATGCTTCATGCTGGCCAATATTCAAATGTTTAGGTGATGTCATGACTTCCACTGGTAAGCCGTGTTATAGATGTCATTGCACAGCATTGACTGAACTGCTGACATTGGTGGAGGATACATTCTCTCTGACATGTTCTGTTACTGGACATTTTCATAACTATAGATGCAGTGACATAGGGAAGGTGCTCTGTGCATTAAGAGCCATCCACTAGCAGCAATTGTGTTTATTATAATTGCTTTACTTGCTAAAGATTGCTTCATTTCAAAACTGAACTGTGTTTTAAGTAAGACGTTTGATGTATGCTACTATATCTTCAGTCTCATATTTGCATTTGTAGAACTCACAAGTGGATGGTATGTTAATTAATGTATGCTAGATTTCTGATGTTCACATTAGTTTCATTTTAAGGTCAGCTATAATTTTCATGGGAATATGCAGCAAGATAGACATGTGGTTTTCATTTCTGTCATGTTTTTCAATTCATATTGACAGAGCACTGGATCTGTGGATGATTGCCAAACAGACACAGATGATGAGAACATGCCATGCCACTACCATAGTCCTCAGATGATAACAATGAAGGCTACGGCAAAGATAAAGAAGCTGGACTTGCACCAATCTAAGCTATCATAACTGCTGTACCCTGGAGGCGGTGGCGCTAGTAATGAAATGGAAGTGATTACTGGGAGGAATTCTGGGAGGTGGTTCTGATGTGTTTCAAACACAGATGGAGAACTTCTTCCAGGATATGGCATGGGCTGTGAGTGACTCATATAGAGAGATAGCCCATGAGATCATTCATGAGTCTCATCCCCATCACACTGGCCCCACAGCTCCATAAGTATTGTCTGTGTGCTCTGACTGTGTTATGCTGCCAACATGTTGATTGCCATATAATTGATTGGACTGTATATGCACTCTTGTGCATGCATACCATGTAGCTGCCATGCTTATGTGTTGCACATGCAAACATACCACACATATATCATTGTATGACATTTAATTATATTTCAAAGTGTGCAGGACACAGATTAACACATTGCACTTTCCTCCTTCAGCTGCCCATGTATTGGGGAGTTAAACTGCAGCTACTGCTGCAACAATTAGCCTGTAGATATGCATTTTACTGTGGAAATTGACAGACAACATATGTTGTCCATAGTCCAGCA
Source organism: Protopterus annectens (assembly GCF_019279795.1). Taxonomy (NCBI): domain Eukaryota; kingdom Metazoa; phylum Chordata; order Ceratodontiformes; family Protopteridae; genus Protopterus; species Protopterus annectens. Next base: position 912,769,352 of record NC_056735.1, read on the forward strand.
CTACCAGTGTGGCATGATTAAAATATGTGTATTGCCATATCATGTATGTGCAACAGCAGGACATATCATTTCCCATGTGTTTTGGATAGCAGTTGTTATGCTGTCCCACTGGCATGATGGGTTGTTGTGTGCCATGTGTTGGCAATGCTGATGCCATGTGGGGTCATATACAGCTATGTCATACCTATGGGCATGCCTTCTTTTCTGACTGCATTGAATGCCACACTATTAAATTATTAATGTTTACATCATGATATGGATAAATTACTCAGTACCAGTACATTCTGCCATGTTTGCTGTATGTTACATTTCCACACCCATTCCTTATTCACATAAGTTCACACGTTCTGCCAATAGTTGTACACATTGCTTGATAATTGTACATGTATCTGTACATAGTCTGAACAATCCTGACACACAGTTGTACCTTTGACATATGAGCATCCACTGACTTATTACTGTTATGCTGTAATGATGCTCAAAGGAGTGTTGTCTGCTCAGTAATGAGCAGGGTGCATGACCTATGCCTTCAGTTGTTTATTCATATGTGCATGTGATTGAAATTCCTAGTTTGTTTACCTATGCCTGTTGATGTGACATGATTGCACATTACTGTGTATGTGTGATTTATACATGTCCCTTTCTGTGGACATTAGCAATCAGTCTGCCCATGTGACATACTTTTGCTATGTATTTTGGATTGGCTTTGAGAGTTCCCTATGTGCTGCACATATGCATTTGCAATGTGTAAACTTACCTTGTCATCCTGCTTTTCCCTGTTATGGGCTCACGTTGTCAACTTCCCTTCCACCTTCATATTTACATAAAGTATTTTGCAGATATGTTCACTTTTGTTGCAGTTATTGACCATTGTCATATATCATGTTGTTGGCATGGTGAACATGTCCTAAATGTACGTCCATTTTATAGATGGAGGACATCTGCACACAGATTGCTGGTTACTGTTTGCAATATATTCTTATTCTTGTTATACTTGTGTGTTAACCAGTGTACATTGTTGAAATTTGTGTGCACAACCTGATATTTTGTAAGCTCTAGTGTTAGTTTTTGCAAATATTCTTACATGTCATTGGTGTGTGTATGTGTATTGACATGGCTTTCTAGTATGTTCTATTTAAGTCATTGACAGTCATACATATATGCCCACACCTATGTGTTGCCTTTGACATGGTAAATGTGTGTCACATATATGCATTCCATTACGTTTGTTTGGGTTTTGTACACCTACTTGTGTAAATACAAGCAGCTATTTTGTTCCTTTGCTGAAGTGCTACTATTTGGCACAGTGTTTGGTTGTTCACCTTTCACATAGACGCTCGGAGGTTTGGTTCTGTCCTCTGCTGGAGTTATCTAGCATTCTTAGATCTGCATTTGCTCATCCGTGATGTTGCTTGGTTTATACTTGCATGGCTGACAGACTACTTGGATATGTGTTTATTTATCCAGTGTGTACTGTGATCCTTATTTATTACATTACAAATCACATACCTAGCCAGGTATGACTGACACAGAGCTTGTAATGTGTTGTAATGTGACAGTGCATAGGTAGGTATGTTTTTTCTGCATTCCACCATGGCTGGTATTCATCCCCACTTTGTCTGACAGCTTTCCATTGCCCTTGTTGTGCAGTGTGCCATCTGTGACATGTACCTCTTCTTGCTGTTTTTTTCCAGCCTTTGTCTGTTATGTGTTGCAATATTTGTTCTATTGGGTATACCTGCTGTGATGACCTTCTTCTTCTCTTCCCTATCTTTACCTTTCCTTTTATTCTTAAAAAAAATAAAAAGGGAGCCTATTTCCACCAAAATAAACAAATAACTAGTGCCTCTCTGACTTTTCCTCTGATTTTCACATTGCAATATCCCTCTTGTGTGCCCTTTTTCTTCACCCATACCCCACATCTTCTCTTCTATCTCCTACTTTCCTTGGGTATGTGCATTACTTGTGTTCCCCACTCACGAACCGCACCCATTGTTAGCTAATGTTAGCTGTGGTGATGTGGCTGTGATTGCCCTTCATCTTTATAAAATTTCTATTAGAAAACTTATGGATTACATCAGAATCTGTGAGTTAGCATATTTTTATAGTAATGGAGTTAAGATGATATTCCGTAGTTGTCCTTAAGCTTACTGGAGTGATTCTGTTATATATATGTTTTTAAGATTGTCAGGATGCTCGAATTGTGAAATGCTTTCTGTATCTTTCTTTATGTACATCATGCTTTGGCAGCAGTTTTTCATTACTTACAGACTACTTGTGGGTAATATTCAGTACTGTTACTGCTGAAATACTTCTTTGTACACTGAGATATTTGGAGTTTACTGTGCACATTTACATATTACATTGTTATCCACAGTTTTGCTGCTGATGTCGGCATAATGTGCTGAATTCCACAAACTTTATGGAATCCAGCCCTTTCATTAAATAATTTCCACAGGAGAATCAGGACCACAGTCAGGTCCTGTTAAGTCCTGCCTAGAATTAATTACTAGTTTCAAAGTGGTGTAAAAGTACATGAAGATAAGACAGTGAGGCACTGGACATTAATGGATACAACCACAAAATGTATAAAAGGAGTTACCATTGAAAATGGAACGCTATGTACCATAATACATTGCTGTAAACCATGTGCAGAATCATGACCACCATACATCCTAACTGCCCAAGATTTTGTAGATGTCATGCCTGATTTTACTTCATATTTCTATCTGCTTCTCATAAAATGAGGGTTACTTTTTTCTGGTGAAGGGAAATCATTAGTTGTCACTGACTGCTCTTGCATAATGTCCCTTTTTATGTTGCCTCATTTTTGTTCTGTCTCTGTCATAAAATTGTATTTGCTGTCTTATTAAGAACTGCGCTGCAGTTATTACATGACAGTTATGTTTTTCAGACTTTTTATTACTCAGAAAGCACAGGCTAATGAAAAACATGTTCTGACACTTAAAAAGTTTATAAGCAGAGCAAAATATTTAAGATGCAAGCTGATTTTGAACTATGCTTCCCCATCCTTAATTTTGACTTTGTCTCTAAGTGTTGTTGAAGCAATAGGTTGAGATGAACGTTATATTATAAAGTTTCCAGTCTGTCACTTAAATAATGAATGGCATCCATACGAGTTTCTGACTTCATATGTTTCACAAACTGCTAGTGCAAAACCTGTTCTTCCAGAGATTTTTTTCTGAATATATTATCAACAATATTTAAACATTATGACCCTAATTTTGTGCCTTTATACCTTTTTTCCCTTTTGCATATAGTATAACTAAGTTAAACTAAAACATGCACTTGCTAAAATAGGGTGGCTTTTTTGATTGCTGTGCTAGAAGTTCAAAAAAATGACACAGGATGAAAGGCAGAGATAACTTTCCCAATGAATGTTGTGCCCATTATGGTGTTAGCATGGACATTGTTTGCTTAGCTCTGTGAAACTTGATGACCACATGAGATGAAAATTCTTTGAATAGGAAAAGAGTGCAGCACAGAAGCACTTAGTGAGTATGAGTAAAATACGCAGAACTGATTTTAAATGTCAGGATGAACCTTACATTATTAACTGTTCTTAGTCATTATAGCAACATATAATTCTTTGGAAGATGCAGAGATGTGTGACATTGAGAATGATTAACTTGTTTGCAATGATCTGGTACCAGCCTGCCTATTCAGGCCCAAGCATAGTGAAATGGGAGTGAGCAAGGGTGACTTTCATAAGCTGGGAAAAAGTATAGCAAACCAGCTTGCATACCACATTTACTGAAGGATGTCAAGTGGAAAGAACTGTCACTGTGGAATATTAAGTTAAGCCATTATCTGCAAAGGAAGTAAATCTCAAAGCTTTGTAATTCCCTGTGGATTCCTTTCCAAGTCATGTTGTACTAAAAGGGGGTGCCTAAAGTGATTTCATGCACAATTATAGTAATTTTAAAATGATTAGACCAATTTTTGAAAGTTGTATCCAAGTATTCTTTTATGGGAGAATAGCAGTCTTAATTGGTAGCCTTGAATACATGCAGTGTAGGTTTTTGCTGCATGTTCTCTTTCCTTCACATTTGAAAGTCATGCTGTGGACAGATTGGTGATCCTCCAAATTACTTGTGCTAGTGCTATGTCTGCATGTTTGTGCATACAGCTAAGTAGTGCAATTTCCTTAAATACGTATATGCATTTATAAATTAAGCATTTATATTTAAATATGAAATGCACGTGTCAATGTGCACATACTTAACTTACATATATGTTTGTGTATTTTACAGGTTAAAAATGTGCTTTATATATGTGCATGTGTGTATACAATTGCATAATAACACTGATAATTATATTTATAGTCACATCTTGTGAAGACATATATAATACTGATTTAAACTATAAATTATATGAATAAAGAACCTAAATACTTTTGCAAGGCATGTAATTTGAGTTGAGGGAGACTATAATGAGATCAATTTCTGCAAATCAGGTACTTGTTGTTCTCTTTGTGTAAACAGTGGTACCCTAAACTGATAGAGGTAAATTCAGTTCCTTTGCTGTATCTCTTGTAGGGTTTGAGTTGCATTTGATTACAAATATTTAGCTACTTAACAGGCTTGTTTTACATGATATTGTATAAATACTGCCTGTTGTGTCTCCCCTGTTCTTTTTAGTATGCTCAAATGCTGATATAATATACTGCACATTAAGAATTGTATCTGGAAAGCAGGTCTATAAGTTTGTATAGGGCCATGACCTTTTATTGTTTATTATTTTATTTTGCTTTTGTTTGCAAGGTTTGTCTGACAGGGTTTAGTCAAAAATCTCTTTACATTAGAGGCCTGGAGGGAGAAGCTTCAATGCATTACAAACATTTTAAACATACATTCAATAATATAAAAAAACAACATTAAGTAACCACTCCAGGGTACATTATGCACATTATCTTTTTTGCAAGACATTTTCTGACTTTTGAGGTATTTTGCTTTTCTAATGTTTGGTGGCAATAACAATTTTTTTTTAATTCGACAAGCATGATATCCAAATTAGAAGGTGTATATGAAATTAGAAAACACAGTTGCATGTGCCATCAGCAGTACATAACTTGATTATCTCATTTTTGAACATAGACAGACTATGCAGACAGTGTTTTAAGGGACACGAATGGTTTTATATGTGGAAGACTTCTGAGGATAAGGGTATTGATTAGCAGACTGCATGAACACAAGAATGTGCAGAAGGAAGCAATCAAAGAGGCTGAATATGTACTAGAAAAAAGCTGCCAGTGTCTTGTGAGTTTGTTAACACTGTTCCATTCGGATATACTTGAGAAGGATTATGTTTGTAAAGACAGAGAAAACAAAAATGGAACCTAGAATTTTAGAAGCTGAAGAACTGACCAGTGACACAAATCCAGGCATGATGCTACATTCTGAATGTCTGTAGGTTTGACTGAATTACAGATGGCTATTAGCCTAGATTAGCCTAGTACTAATATATGAACCTAAAGACAGATGGTATTTATTCAGTCTTTCTCAAACCAAAAATCTTTGGTGTCATCCACTGAGCTTCAGCTGCAGTCTGAGTCTGATGCATCAGCAACAAGATAAACCACAGAAAAACCACAATCTGTTACAGCTGTACAGCTGTGGAACACTCTGTTACCAGCCAAGTCCACGAATGTATTATCACCCTTCATGCTGGTCCTGAAGTTGACACTATTAAAAGTGCAGAAACTTCAACTTCAGTGCCACGTGTAGAAAAATAAGATCCTGAGAGTCCACAAATCTACCTGTTGTATATCAAAAATACCAGTAGCTACCAAAAAACAATGGAAAAATGGTATGATTACCTATTCTCAAGATCCTAATGACTGGGATACTGTTTCAGAAATCTTGAAGGATACTTATGTCACAGTAAAATATAACTTATATCCTCATATTTCTCTGGTTCAAAAAATAAATATGCTGATGGTGCAAGGTGTTTCAGCACTGAGCTGTACAGTTGGAAAAGAGGTAATGTTAAAACTATTGCCTGTGATTGCCAAATCTTCTGACGAAAAGAACTGTGCTCTTTGTGCCTTGTAAACTATATAGTAGTTTACTGTATGCTGTTGCTATGTCATAATTTAGTGACTTGAATAATCAGTTGCAGTTTCATGGAGATGAAAATTCAGCTGATCACTGCAGATGTGTCTTCAGGTTCAAGTAAAGAGCACATCATCAAAGCTGGACAGATGGCACCCTTGTGGAAGAAGTAGTTTATGAACAAACGCATCAAAAAGAAGCTTTAAATGGATTGTTGCACTGCTCAAGTTCCTATCTGAATGTGCTTTAGCAATTAGAGAGGCTGTTGACTTCTTATGATCCACACAGAAAGGAATTTTTCTTGGATGTCTAGTACTCATCTCTCAATGTAATCCTTTTCTGTGGTGCTCATTAAAATGTATTGTCATGTTCTGAGACAAGTTTGTTTTACAATAAATTATACTCCCAGTTCTAATGTTAAAATTGCAGTTAGTTTATAGAAAATGAAGATTACAGAGTGCTGTTTGATTTTTTTTTAGTCTTGTTCATACCCCTCAACCTCTCAGAGCAAGAAATCTGGACAAAGCCATAAATAATGGTGGGACAAAGGCCCCCAAATAGGGGCAGCTTTTAAATATTGCTTTTACTAACTAGTTGATAGAAAAATGGGTTTTATATTAACGTGGATTTTCTGAAGGATAGGACATCTGAAATTCAAATATCTGTCATTATTTTCTGACTTCAGTCTTCAATTACTTGCCAAAGATTTGCAGAAATACAATTTGTTTGAGGAGCCTAGCAAAAATATGAGACAAAAGTCTGGACATTATGTGAAAATCTAGACAGTTGAGAGGTATGGTCTTGTTCATTTAGTTTCTTTTTTTTTTCTCAATAATCACACCCTCTGTATAATTTCATGGTAAATATCCTCATTGACAGGGGTGACAGGTGCTGACTGAGGTTTCTTTTTTGGGGGTAAACTCTTGGCTAGGCTTGTAAGGGTCCCATGGCCATTTGCGTAGTAACCTTCTATGATCCTGTGATCCTATACTGGAAAAATATTTACAAACAATTGCAAAGCATTATGAACAACAGCAACAATTCACTTTGTTATAAAAGCTGCTTCTCATTTACATTTCATTTTTACAACTACATCCATACACGTTACTTTTTAATGTAAAATATACCACCTACAAAATCTAGTAGCTAACATGTATTTTTTTTATTAAGTAAGAAATTCCTACTGATGCATTTAGCATATAAATGTAGTAGCATGTGCATTAACTTAGGTAGTGAGGCATTGTGGGTCAGTATTTCATGACGCTATGCCATAGACTTTAGTTCCAAGAAAAAAATTAAGGGAAGTCCTTATTAACAAAATAAAATGCAAAAACAACACACTTTTTGCATCATGAATTGTATTATTTGGTATGAGTGTAAGGTAAGTAGGCTATATTCTTCCTCAAGGGTGTGTTACTTATACTTCCTTCAGAACATGACCAATACACTTTAAGACATTTTGCTGTACAGGGAGATGTGTTAGCAAGTACATCAACAACTATAGTTAGGAAACTCATAAAGCAATTGGGATCAACGTTTGTGGACATGATGGTGCAGGAAGTCAAATAAACCAAATATTTTGCTCTTATCAGCTCAATACCAGATCTCAGCACCACTGATCAGCTAGCAAAAGTTATAAAGTACAAGAGATATGAACTTGTGGAAAGATTCCTGGAATTTATTCTTATTCACTCACATACAGACCAACTTGAGATAAAGGTTTTGTCAGTTTATCTGAGAAAAATTATTGGGATTCACAAGTGCTGAGGCTTCAGCTAAGATAATGGCTGGGAAATACAGTGACTTACAGATAGAGTCCATGCATCCAATCTACTGGTAGATTATATACTTTATTCAACACATTTGACAAACCTAGTAGAGATATTTGTTGCAGAATCTTGTGTAAAAGCTGTGTATTTTTTTAATATTTTGGAATGCATATACACACTTTTCTCATCTTTAGCCCACATTTAGTAAATTCTGAATCACCAGTTTTGAAAGAATTGGTCATGTTTGGAAACATCTGTTTTTACAATTAACTTATTTTCCAGGTGTACCCCACATGATAAAGTTGCAAGTAATTTTGAAAATATAATGATTATAATGTGCAATTTGACTTTTTAGTTTCATTGTTAAAGATTACAGTATGAGGATGAGGATAAAGTTTTCTGTAACTACACCCACACTGTGATGTCCTGATACATACTAAGCAAAGAGTTACATACAGTTGCCACTTCACTGTGGTTAATTAAAATAACTTACCTCTTTAGAAGAGTTGCTTCTTATGTGGTTTCACTACCAGATCATCATGTATTCCATCTGTGAAGGCAATATGAGATCTTGCTTTATAGGAAGAAGGAATCTAGCTCTGGTGCATTTAACATGAAAATACAATAGTTTATACATTAATTTAGGTAGTGAGACTTTGTGGGTTAATTCTTTCATAAAGTCATTCTAGGGAGTTTCTGCTCCAAGAAAACTTTTCAGTTGCCATTCTTATCAGTAAAATAAAATCCAAAGAAAGCATATTTTGAATTTTTGCCATTATATAAAGCATGGAAGTTATATTCAACTCCAAAGGTTTATTACTCAACACTTGCTTTGGAACATGTCCAATACATTTTAAAAAGGTTCCTGGAAATCCTTCTATAAAACAGCTGTTTTGAATAAGATGGACTGCTCATGCTGAGGCTACAAAAGAATTATAGTGAGGTTTATTTTATTTCACTGAAGCACTCACATTGTCTGAGATATCTGGCAATGAACAAGCAAGGATTTGGCATGACAATAAAATTCCACCACACCTTCTGAATCATTTTGAAAATGTTGTTCTTGTGTGTTGGAAACCAAACTATATATACTGACTGCAACAAGCAAGCGTTTACAAAACATGAAAATATGTCTTGATGAAGTCATTAACTGAATATGTACAGAATGAGAGTTTCATTTGATTCCTGTGAAAAGGAAGCCAATGGAATACTACCAGCTGAAGGAGGAGCGAAGGAACACAGAAAAAGAAACAAAGATAATTCCACGATGATGCACAAACTAATGAACATGATTTCCCTGCAAGAGACAAATTCATATTTGACATATTCAATGTAACTACAGATAGTCCAGCTGTAAAATTATAAAAAAAGAACCAGAAGAAGCCAATCTTGTGAAGTAATTCATAAAGATTAAGGTTTTCACATTAGAATCAGCAATGACTGTAGATGATGCAGTTTGCAAAATTACTATATAGCTGATCTTGAAATTTGTTTTTCAGAAGAATAACTACAATTTTCTTCATTAATCCCACAGACATGCATAGACAGCACAATTTCAGTGAGACAGTATATTGTTGGCCATGGTTTCCAGAAAGCAACCCCTAGTGTTGAAACTGTGCTATGTATATTCCTGTATATGGCTTTTGGCAATGTCAGTGCAGAGCAGTCCTTATCTTATTTAAAAGGGTAAAAAAGTGAAAGAACAATATATATGGGTCAAGAATGGCTATCAGTGTTATATCTGTTAGCAGTGGATTCAGCTTTGGTCAGACAGTTGGAGTTTGGTGATCTTGTAGATAGCTTCTCAAATAAAAGAATCACATAGAGTAAATCTGTAAAGCTTATACTGAAAATAATTGCACATTTCAGTCACCAAGTTAAATATAAAAATCTGCAGTACATTTATCTACTAGCCATCTACACCTAAACTTTCTTTCTTTTTGCAGTGCTTATAACATTTAAATTAATTCAAAATGTATAGCAAAATATACTGATAAGCTATCTTTTCTACACTGGGATCTTTGCTGTTTTGAAGTAATGCTGAACGGAAATATATAATGATTCCTTATGAAGAATAAAATAGAACAAAAATATAAATTAAAAAATACTTTTTTTAAAAAAAGAATGCTTTTGATTGAGTCGCTGTAAAAATAAAAAGCAAGGAAGAGTGCAAAACAAACACATACAAGCAGATTTCAGAAAAGCATTCTAGGTTGGTTTTGTTGATTGTGGCACCAGACGAAATAGTAAGAATCAACAAAACCAACCTTGAATGCTTTTCTGAAATCAGCTTGTCTGTGTTTCTTTTGAAAAGTTTTCACTCTTCTTCCTTATTTTTTATTTCTTAGAGTAACTCAACAGAACACATTCTTTTTTTTAAAAAAATCTTTTATTTTATTTATGTTTTTATTTTTCACTTTATTTATTTTTTAAATATAACAGTGATTTTCTATTCACCTAGATTTATGCATTTTGTTACTTCCCATACCTACACAGATGTGTTACAACATTGTAAGCCAGGTTTGCTTGTTTTTCTTCCTCTGGTGTTGTTCAGTCTTGTCAGGCGGCTTGCAGAGAGGTCTGCTCATGTGACCCAGTATGAAGGCATCAGCATAGGATTCGTCAATTATTGGGGACCGGGAACAAGACTGTTAGGTAGAAATGTCTTTTTTTTTAATCCTATAAAGTCACACAAATACATATCTAAACTTCTAATCTCAGTGAAATGAAGGGAATATGGGTATCTAAGAGTCACTGATAGGATTCCTTACATATGATAAGGCCAACAAATGAGGTAAGATAAATTGAATGCTGTACTGCTGTAGGAATTGGAGAAATGTAAATACATGACTGTCACCATTGTTGTGCTTGGGGAAGGGGACTTATCACAGTAATGCAATATATCTCTACACTGGTCAGTGGGGTGACAGGTCCACAGAGGGACAGAGCCACAAAGCCAATTTCAATAAAAAGCATTCTAATAAAAAAATAGACAATGTATGATTAATAATATTTTAAAAGAAATATCACAATAAATGAAGCACTGTGTTTTAACAAGTGTGAATAAAGGACCTTAGTGGCACTCTGTTAGGAATGTATTCACCATATGTTTATGCCAGTGTGCCTTGAGCATAGATTTCAGTTTGCATGAAAACTGCATATAAACGGCATTATTGTATTCAGGTTATTTCATTGAAGAACACAATAGATATGATTAGCTCATCTGTGTTTTATGCATTTCTTTCAACAGGGACTGCATTACTTGGTCGGTGTCAGTATCAGTAAACAAAGCTACATGTCTCCATGACATAAAGTTACTCAAAATATATTGCTGATGTGTCTAGTAATTTGTGATTGGCTATTTAAAAATGACTTTGAAAATCAAATGAGGTGTACTGAATGCTGTGTGGTGTACCTGGACAAACACAATGTTACATACCCTGTGTTGATTATATTGTGTCAAAATCGTTAGGATATATGGATAATTCAGTATTCATCAAAACTTAAAATTCTGTAATCATGGCTCTGAACCAGTTAGGAACAAATTTCAGTGGAATCAGGGACAAATCCAGAAATAGTCAGAAACAATCAGGGACAATTTCAAAATATTAGTACTATTAACCTGAGCCATTGACAGAATAAGAGAATATGAATTAATATACATTTTCTAAAGTAAAAGATGTCTATAACTCTAAATATTGTCATTATTTATTACTTGTTATTAACCACCTTTTCTAAAAAAGTCACCATTTTTAGGAGGGATTAAGATGGACAGAGCTAAAATTTGAGTCAAAATGAGGGACTTTCCTGAAAATCAGGGAGAGTTAAGAGGTATATCTGCAATAATAGGAAAGTAATTCATTCTGTATTGGTCTTCATGAAGTACGGACCTTCTGTACTAGGTATACAGTTCCTGTGAGGCAGTAGCCATATTGCTCCATGTATTCTGTGGTATAAATGTAACTATATCCTCATTAATTAGTGCTCTGGTAACTTGCCACTTTGCAAGTCATATGATTAACAGAGATTACAATCAACAAATACTGCAGCAATAAAATCATTTAAACACCCAGTGGTTACACACTTGCAGCACAGACTATGGCATCTTTTTTCAGGTGTTTTAAGTGGCACCAAGTCTTATTACTTTTGTTTTAGTTGACAATCTTTAAGCAGTGTGCATATAGTTACTTTTTAATCCCGAGTCACTATGAGAGGAATAAAACATATAAGACTACCCGGTCTCCCAAGCATAATTTCCTCTACAGTTTTCTGTAAAGAGCTAAACCTACAACTTGTAATGAGGCCAGAATTGCTTTCAAGCAAGTGACCACCTCTGTCACCCCCCTACACACTCCCGCATGCACGCACACAAACATACAAACAGACATGTAGAGGCAACTGTAGGCTAAATGAGATGTGGACTTAAACAAAAGGTATATTATGCAAAGGGTTAGTGACGAGCATTTAATGAAAAGCATTGATGTCCTGTTTTTTCATGACTGGAGTTTCAGGTGCAAAAAAATAATTATATTTACATGGTACTGTTTATTGGGAGATATAGAGTGACACATTAGCACTGTTCATTTGGGTATGTGCCTTTAATTAACTCAAATGGCACTTCTGTCAATTGTTACAACTAATGGTCACTGACCATTCAGTTACTCTGCTATTCTCAAGAGTGCTTGTGGTAGAATTTAAAGGAAATATTTTCACTGTCCATTCAGAAAAAAGCAGAACTTTTCCATGCAGAGCTGTGTAACCCAAGTGTACATTGATTTATGAGCTGCAGTGTTAGCCAGTTGTGCACCTGCAAGATATGGATTATACACCTTTGCTTTCTAACAATACAGTTTGCACACAGGTTCTGTTTTGTGTGAAATATATAGTGGATTTAGGTCATGAAAACTCGAGAGACTCGTTTCCTGATATAAAAGTTACTATTGCGTCTTAAGTAAAACTTGAAATCTTAAGAATGACAACAAACACTTTCTCCAAAATAGGTAAAAACAGTAGGGGGAATTCAATAAAACCTACAAGGATTAATTTCCCATGTAGGCATAGTGACACGGAGCTTACACGGAAGTAAGAAGCCGTGTGAACCAGTAAACAGCGTTGAGGGGCATGCATGAACATGCCAACACAGAAGTGTCATTGGCATGCAAATCACCACATAAGCAGATGAATTGCATGTAAATGAGGGTGTAGAGCAATTCAGCAAGCAAATAGACAGTCATGCAGATTCCGTGTTGGTGTCAGAAGAGTATATGTAAAATTTTCATGTACATGAAATCAAAAGGTGAACAGGGGCTGTAAAAGCCCTGTGGGAAGGTCAGAAATAGCAAAGCAGACACAGATATGTGCAAAACTATGCCCTGTGTGTCCAAAATGCAATGACAAAATATTTAAAATATTTTTTTTGTTTAATACCCATATTATGTTTGTGCAGCTTGCAGCAGTGTGCAAACATGCCGTTATGCAAAAAAAATATTTAAAATTGTAAAAAGGAAAAAAAAAATAAAATATGTAACAATAATCCATTATAAGGCCTTACATGGGGCATGTACAATGGTAGATGTCAGTGGTTGCTAAGGAAGCAGGGCTGGAATAGTGTAGTGTCCAGTTTGTGTGCGTGGATCTGTCTGCAAATGAACTGGGGTTACTGAATAGAAAAATGGATATCTGAGCCGCAGATGAAACCCGTGTAGCAGCAGAACCATGCTGGTGTCCACAGAAGAGGTAGCTGACATCAAAAGGGGGTTTGTCTTAATTTCTTTAAGCACAATGGAGCTCAAAAGGCACCTGTTTGCTTGCTGCTGAGCTGAGCTGAGCAGGGGTGTGTGTCCAGTACCTGCTAAGCTTTGTTTAGCCTTGGGGTACATGTTTAAGCTGGATTGAGCTATGCTGAGCATGCTGTTCATGAGGGTGTGCATATTGACTGCTGAGCATTGTTTATACCTGTGGTGCGGGTTTGAGCACCACAAGGAAGGCTGTCAAAAAAAGACAAAAAAAAAAAAAAGAAATTGGCTGAGAAAGCCAATCATATATAAATTACTGATGACCTCTGTCCCACCTAAACTGGGCCATTCCAACTCCCCAGTGATGTACTTGGCAGGTGGAGTCCATCATAGTTAGCCAATCACACAGGCTGCATCTGCAGCAGAGCACTAGAAAGTATGCATTCACTCTACAATCTGATTTTCCCCCCATACTCTGCACCATTGGAGTAGAGACTTGGGAATTTTAACTGAGAGAATGCTAGGGGCTGCTGCAGCTCTGCTACATCTGTATGTGCTAGATGCTGTCCTGATGCTGGTTCTGACAATAGGCCTAGAGTGATAATGAAAGGAGTGTTCAGGCCCAGGATAACCTTCCAGGAGCTACATGTGCTGGAGATTGTAGAGCACTACAGGGTGGACAGGGACATACTACAAGAACTCACCGAGCTCTGCTGCCCTTAGCTCAGACCAAGAGCCAACAGAGGGGAACCCAACCCAGTGGAAACAAAGGTATGTGTAGCCTTTAGAATACTACATGTGTGTACTTTTCAAAGACCAACTGGGGACATGATGGGAGTCTCACATGCATCAGCATCCAGGGTACTCCACCAGAGTTCCTAGATGCCATACAAACACATGCCAGTGAGCACATTTATTTACTCCATACCCCTGAGGAGAGGGAGAGCAGTATGCACCTCTTCTTCTGTATAGCACACTACCCTGAGGCACTGGGTGCCATAGACTGCACTCATGTCCAAATGAAAACACCACCCAGTGAGGAGGGTAGTCTTCGTCAACCACAAGCGGTATCACTCCATCAACTGCTAGGTCATGTGCAATGCCCAGGGTATTATCATGAATGTGTGTGCTGGCAGCCCTGGTAGTTATAACAACTCCCATATCTGGCATGCATCACAGCTGTACCAGATATTTGCCAGGGGGCATCCCATACAGCCATCTACTTGGGGATGCTGGCTATGCACTGGAACCATGGATGATGACACCCATCAGAAATGCACACAAATCTACAGAAGAACACCATAATGAGGCACACACAAACTAGGAACATCATAGACCATGTGTTTGGGCTGCTCAAGTCAGAGTTCCAGTGCCTCGATACACAATATGATCCTGCAGAAACAGCTGCAGGAGGATCATCACATGGAAGGGACATACAGCCCCTATCAGTGCCTAGGTCCCCACAGCCACACCCACAGGAGGACTCAGAGGAGGAACCCCTGAGGCTGTCCATGTAGGCAGACATAGGCATGCCCAGTATGCACTGGCCTTGGCCATTAGGCAATGCATAGCACATGCACTGACAACCTAGGATCCTAGGGACTGACACATTACTCTGACTCCCATACATAGCAAAAAAGATGTCAACCACACCACACAACCTGTACCTAACCCTGTATTGGCTGTGTACTGTATGCATCAGACAGTCAGGCCTGAAACACAGGTCTCTCAACCACTGCGTTCACAAGGTAAGTCATTCTGTTATACAGTAAATGTATGGGGTACTAGACAATATGATCCTACAGAAACAGCTGCAGCAGGATCATCACAGGGAAGGGACACACAGCCCATGTGTCCATAGCACATGTATGGATCTGCAGTATGTATGCAAGGAAATAGAGTGGGCCACTGGGCAACTTGCAGAGATCTAACAGCCACTTGGGACAACATGTGCTCTGTCTGATATGGAGTGCCCCATAATATTTATTAGGCCACATGGCTGGAAACCCCACTGCATTATGCAAGGGAAATGCCAAACAGTGGGGTCATAAGACAGACCCATGACTGTCAATGCCAGAGTTCCCTACCCCCAGCACGTCTGTGTTCCCATACAACTGCAGTAACAGAGTATATTTGCAAGGATATAGCAGAAAACGACACATTTCCATGGCTGTGACATACAGCCTCCCCACATATTTTACCCACAAAATGCAGGAGATAGTGTATGTCTGTACGTTAAGAATAAACAACACAAGCAACCAAGGAGTAAGTGCTCCTTATGCTATGCAAAGTAATAATCCCAAATCAAAAAGCACAGGGGCACTCCAGGGCTAATGAAACAGATATATCCAAGACTCCTTGATGCAAATATAGTTACAAATGATAAATTCCAACACACAAGGATAGTCCACAAATTTATTGTAGATATGTAGGTTAGCGCTTTCACCCTGATGGGCTTCTTCAAACTTTTAAAACATACAAAAAAGGAGGCTACTAAATTTATACCCAGTTAAGCATGACATTATTTCCTACAATTAACTTAAAATTCATCTCAGTAAATACATTATATATTATTGTAAAAACCTATCATAATATTTTAAAAACATTCCTAAATAAAAACAATACATATTTGTTCACAATTGAGCCAACCACAATAATTCTGTTCAAAGACCTAATAAGCCAACTGTAAAAATGTAGAAATAAAAAAAAATATATAAAAATGTCTGTTACCCAAATGTAAAATAGATATCAATAACAAAACATGTCTGAGCTCACCTAAAAACAATTTATTTCAAAAACAAACCCTAAATGTAACAGTGAGCATTATAGACATTCATCTAGCAATCAATCTTCTGTTTTTTTAAGGTGGGCTTAATAGATACCTTGTCATCGAGACCTGGTTTCTGGTCAGCCACTTGTGACACCCAGCATGTAGTTTATTTGGCCAAGTGTATGGCCTGTAGTGTGTTTTATGTAGGTAAAATGGATAGATGATTACGGGAGAGGATCAGGGAACATCTATATAATATATGTACAATAATGCTGTATCTAAACATGTACTTCACACCAATGAACAACATAGTTTCAGGATTCAAGTTCTACAAGTGAATACACCCAGCCTTAGAGGAGGGGTTGTGAGGAATTACACAGAAAGAATAGAAGTTGACTGGATCATTAGGTTAAGGGCTGACCAGAAACCAGGAACAAAGATATGAGGCAAATATCTGGGCATTCTGTGCAAATATACACAGTTGATAGGAATGAGTCACATATTACATTCAGCCAACAGCCAGGGAATGCCTTGAACAAAATATCAGGGAGGTGCTGGAGTGTGGAAATAGGTGCAGCAGCCAATGGTCCGCAGCACACAAGAACCTGGACTGCAGTACAGGTAGGTCTGGCCTAGAGTCACCTTGTAAGTACTGACAGACACATTGGGCATACTCCTACACTTAGCGAACTTGAGCCCATATCTCTTGCCTCTTCTACCCAAAGAACAGCTAAATGGACATAGGTCTGTGCATACAAACAGCTATGCATGTCTCCCCCTATTCCCCTCACACATGATTACCCTAGCTATCAGTATGTGGCACACACACACACACACACACGCGCGCGCGCGCACACACATACACACACACACATATATATATATATATATATATATATATATATATATATATATATATATGTATGTTAACAAGATAACAAGATATATATACACATATATATATATATATATATATATATATATATATATATATATATATATATATATATATATATAAATAGAGAGAGACAGATAGTTAAATGTGTGGACTGATATAGAGTCTCCATGCATATCTACATAACACATTTACATAACATACACACACAGCAAGAGTTAAGATGACAACCCTGTAATACACACACAGACACACACACACACACACACACACATATGTATATATATATATATATATATATATCCATCTTAGGACCCCTTCTCTTCTCCATATTTATAAACAACCTGTCTATCTCACTCCCAACACCCTCATGTATTCAATATGCAGACGATTCAACTCTCATCTGTTCTGCTGTATCTCCAGCTGAACTTCATTCTTCCATCCAAAAAGTCTTTACAACAGCAGAAAGATGGTTCCAAGATATCTGTCTCCTCCTTAATCCCAAAAAAACTAAATTATTACTATTTTCTCCAACCCTGAAATCTACCCCTCTTTCCTTTTCTATTGTGTCTGGCAATGGCACTATCATTACACCTGATAGTTCCGCTAAACTACTAGGTGTTACAATAGATAATCAACTAAACTTTGATTACCACATTGACCTAACTATCAAAACTGTTAATAAAAAGATAGGTGCCCTCTATAGACTTAAGCCCTTTCTAACAGCAACCACCAGGGTGTCTTTAGCCCAAACTCATCTTATCTCTACATTATTATATGCCTCCCCATCTTTTATAAACCTTTCAAAATCTAACCTTCAGAAACTTGCCACAGCCTACCACAGCATTGCCAGGTTTGCCACAGGTTCCCATTTCTCACACATCATTGTGTTAATCTCAAAAACTTGACTGGCTTGAACTTCAAAATCTCATTCTCCTACATCAATTAGTTATTACCTATAAAATTCTCCATTACCCTTCTAATACACCCATACTAAATAACCTTGTTGTCCCTTACAGGAATCTTACTTCCCTTCGCTCAGCTAACAAATTACTAGTGGCCACCCTCAAAACACACAATAAAGCTGGGGTCTCCTTGTTTACAAATACCATTGGCTCACACTGGAATAAACTTCCCATAGAACTGACCACTCTAGGCTCATCACAACTTTTCAGAAAACAACTAAGAAACTATTTTAAAACTCACTGGCTATGCCCTTGCTCAAATCCTGACTGATCTCAGCTTCCATCTCTCTTTTCAACTCTTTCCACTACTCTTCCTCATGTCCCTGTCACTACCTTTACCCCCCCTCTGTACTTCACCTACCATCCACTTGGATATTACTTTTCCCATATATTTTCTTCTCTTTATATTACTGCAACCTATTATCTCACCTTGTATCTAAATCACCCAGCTGATGAAAGCTGTTTCTTAAAACTAGTGCCCTGACACAAATGTCTATCAAAATTGTTAATACTGTAAATAGTTGAATAGAGTCTTGTGTGAGTTACTTGCTTTATTTCTTCTTTAATTACTCTTCCAAAGATTTTGTAAAAGAACTCCTCACACTATGTTTAGTTTTTATATATTACTTTTGCACTGTTACTTTGCTACTTGGGAATAGTTCTTTACATGCTTATAATTTCTATCTTATTGTTCTTTTTTTTGTTTTATTTTTATCATTATTATGTACTAGTATATAGTGGAGCTTTTCTCCTCGGGCCTCTGCTGAAAATGGACATGTATCCAGCCAGACTAGCCCGGTCAACAAATGTAAAATAAAATAAAAAATAAAATAAAAATATATGTGTGTGTGTGGGGGGGGGGTGTGTAGGAATGTCCCCACTTACATGCAGAATGCTGTGCTGGGGTTATCTGCACCTACACATCACAACAGTTGTCCAATGGTACAGACCAAGGCAATGCAAAAGGACAGAATCTACACAACAACAGAACCCTGTGCCTGTGGAATGTCACCCTGTAGACAGACAATGGTGAGCAGGTGGTGTAATGGGCACTGGCTGTAATGCAGGCCTTGGACAGGCCATATTGCTCATGGTAAATTGTCCGCCTACCAAACTGCAACCAGCCAAAGACGGCCATACTGGGAACTGTACACATATAGCAAGGGTGTTAACAGGTAGCCCACTTCTATGACACTAGGAACAATAAAGGCAGTATGCTGGAGCACTCTGTGGGCCACAAATGCTGTGTAATACAAGGCTACTTTGCATAGGTCAAACGTACTGTGGCTGCATCCACAAATACAACAGATGTAACCTGTAGCAGATGCAATAAGTACTGCAAGCTATAGGGTGTACAAATAGATAGGTAGGGGGTCCAAACTCACAGCAGGTAACTCTCTGTGTGTCTGTGCATGTATACAGATATATCCCTTGCAGCAGTAAAGACATGCCCATCTGGCCTATGTCTGTGCAATGATGATTCATTTTATGGCCCTGTGACTAGCTGCTTACCTCAACAGTGGCCTCCTTTACAAAGCCTGCTGATGTCATCCAACTTAACAGCACTAGCTGACAGTCTAATTTCAAATAATCTCCATGACACATGCGATAAGTATTGTAAGTTGTACTGTGTACTACTAGATAGGTAAGGATTCTATTCTCACAACAGCCAACTGTGCATATATGTGTGTGTGTGTGTGTGTGTGTGTGTGTGTGTGTGTGTGTGTGTGTGTGTGTGTGTGTGTGTGTGTGTGTGTGCGTGTGTGCGTGTGCGTGTGTGTGTGTGTGTGTGTGTGTGTCTGTGTGTGTGTGTGTGTGTGTGTGTGTGTGTGTGTGTGTGTGTGTGTGTGTGTATATACATCTGTCTGTCTGCAGAACTATGGACAAGTCCATATGGGCAATCTCCATGCAATGATTATGCATTTTATGGGATTAATACTAGCTACTGGCCTCTAAATGCCTTCTCCTACAAGGCCTGCTGATGTCATCCATTGTAAGAGTACTAGATGACAATGCAAACTCAGATAAACTCCATGGCACATACAATACTGATTGTGAGCTATGGTGTGTAATAGTAAATAGGTAGGGGTTCTAGTCTTCCACCAGCCAACTATGTGTGTGTGTTTACAGATATACCCCCTAGTATCACTACAGCCATGCCTATATGGGCTATTTCTGAGCAATGGTTTGTGATAAGTATTGTAAGTTGTACTACTAGATAGGCAGGGGTTCTAATCTCACAACTGCCAACTCTTTGTGTGTGTGTGTGTGTGTGTGTGTGTGTGTGTGTGTGTGTGTGTGTGTGTGTGTGTGCATGCACATGTGTGTGTGTGTGTGTGTGTGTGTGTGTGTGTGTGTGTGTGTGTGTGTGTGTGTGTGTGTGTGTTTGTGTATACATGTGTCTATCTGCAGCACTATGGACAAGCCCATGTGAGCAATCTCCATGCAATGGTTATGCATTTTATGGGATTAATACTAGCTGCTGGCCTCTAAATGCCCTACCCTACAAGGCCTGCTGATGTCATCCATTGTAAGAGTACTAGCTGATAATGCAAACTCAGATAACCTCCATGGTGCATGCGATAATGACTCTGAGCTATAATGTGTAATAGTACATAGGTAGGGATTCTAGTCTCTCACCAGCCAACTATGTGTGTGTAGTTACAGATATATCACCTAGTGTCACTACGGCTATGCCTATATGGGCTATTTCTGAGCTATGGTTATGCATTTTACAGACCTGTGACACGCTCAAGGTCCTATATTGGCATCACTGATGTCTGTCAACATCTAGGTTTGTACGGTCAGAAAACCTAGGTGACATGTATAAAGGGGAGCAGCCCATCTCACAAAGTATGAATGCATAATTATGCCTGCTGCCCCCATTGTCCCATGCATGACCTTCCACACATATGCACCTAGTGAAACATGTACAGATACTGCCGTACCTTGCTGAGATCATATTTCTGCTGTGATTCCATGCCATCCTGTGCCACTTTACTGCCATCATGTGTCCATAGAGTAACCACTCACACATCTGGAACAGACACATACACAGGTCCTTGATACTCCTGTCATTCTGTCACACTACCACCAGTTTAGCATTATGCTGTCTGCTGGGCCCATGTCCACCACAGAACTGCCTAGTACAATGTGCCCACAGCCTGCTATGCCATGGTGTGGACAGCACATTTTCCTCTGTAGCACTGGAGGTACTGCCACTAATGGGGTGTGAGTGTGCATGGACACATGGTCTCTCAGCAGATGGTGTTGCTGACCTACATCTGAATGCCCGATGCCCTACCCCAACCAGATCTTCCAGCGCAGACAATGTGTGGGCAAAGACAGACACTGTCTCAGCCCACAATCTGTCCACTACATTACTGAAATGTTCCATGGCATCACCAATGTGCTGGAGGCAGTCACAGATGTCAGACTGTGCTGCATGCATGACCCTGAGCATCGGTCTGGTGTTGCGTTCGGTAGATGCCTGGGCCTGCATGATGGCTTGAAACATGCTGCTAATGACCCGTGATTTGACACTTGTGACATGAGGTGGATGGGCAGCAGTCCCCATTGGAGCACCACTGTCAATCTGTCTGTGTGGAACCTCACCAGCTGTCTGGCTGTGGCCAATGTCTACACTGACTGATGCCATGGTTGTCACACTGTCCTGTGCAAAGTTGACACCATGTGACTGTCCAATATCTGTGGCCTCTGGGGACTAGGTATGTGTGGGCATACTGACTCCGTGTGGGGAAAATGGAGCACAAGAGGGATGTCAACCTCTGGGACAGATTTAGCCACTGACTACCCCACCTGTGCCTCACTATGGCCACCAGCATCATCATCAGAACCCGATGGGGTACTGATATCAAGTTGTGAGTGGGACAGACTCCAACCCCCTGTTCACCTGTGAGGAGGAAGACAAAATCAGTACATTATTGCCTTCACTATTATGTATGGTAATCCACACATACTCTTACAGATGATGAGCCACAACTGCATTAACAGTCACACATATCATCACTGATCTCATGCACAACACACAAACACACAAGATACAAAGAGAAGGCAGGCCATTTCCAACGTGCACATCAGCTACATCCAGTGAATGCTGGAAGTAAACTACAACTGTGGGGTGCACAATATGACCGTGTATGTGATAGAAATACACATAATACCCAGTACACCTATCCTGTGAATGATATGTCTGCTGTACTATCACTGCTGCAGATATGTACCATCTCCCTATAGTGAGTGAACAGTCATCCTGGGGTCATTACCCCCTGTATAGCAGGCTGCATACATCTTCATGACTATAACTGCAAATGTGTTAGTGTTTGTACAAATACACAGCTGTGAATATAAATTGTATGCACTGTAGTCAACTGCTCTGATATGGAACATACAACTATTCCACTCTGGTTAAGCATAACAGTTGTGCCTTGGGCTAAACAACAGTTCTTAATGTTCATATGGTGTATGCAAGCCATAAAACAATGGTATCACACTTACCAGGTACAGGACCGCAGACTCCGGCCACAGCTGATATACCTATGAAAACGTGAGGGAGAGGGACTGTTAGCAATACTAGATGTTGCACTGTTAAACAGTAATATGCACATATATCCACATGTATGGTACCTAATGTAATACTGACTACATTGCTGATATTCTGAGTATGTGTGCACAACCGTGTATTAAAACAACTCCCAATGCAGATAGATTTGACAACCATGTACTGTTATGCAGAGCCTGCCACAATATCTGATACAGTATTACACTGGTGAAGAAAGTAAGCTTACCTGGCCACTCCTTTGATGTGGACACTGTGGCCCCCACCTCCAGGATGTATGGGATGATGGATGCTTGGGAGCTGGTGGTTGATTCTTGGTTTGACAGGACTTCCTCTGTGGCTGTGAGTGGTTGTTCTGTTGCAGGGCCTCCACCGATGGCAGCACAATCCCTGGCCACAGCAGCTGCCCTTTGACGTGTGGCATTGAGCATATCTGCGGCCCTGTGTTGGACCTGATCATAGGTCCTGTCTTGATATCCACTTTGGTTATCCACGCTGACAAGGTCACCCCCACAATGCTGTACACTGGTCATGATGTTGTCGACCCCTTGACAGCAGAATGTGATGATGCAATCTGAGGCCATCGAGGATAACAGCATTCTCTGCAGCTGTGAATGGTGGATGCTGCCTGTGATGCATTATTCCTGAAAGACAATGTTCCTGAAAGACAACAAGAAGGGGACACATTACAGACAAGATACATGGGCATCCACTATGTACAGACCCTGCACAACCAATACAGCCTGCAATATCTACTGCTCACTCACATGTCAAACCCTACAGTGTATCAGCACACTGCATGTGTAGCTGTTCCCAGGATAGTGGCAATACTGGGTATGTCCCTGTGTGCCATGACAGATACTGCTGTATGTCTCTACACCCATCACTGCAGTCTACTGTGGTGTGTCCTCTACGGGGAAGCTCCCAGTAATATGTCACACAGCCAGTGTCGGACAAATAGCTGTGTGATATTACAATTCTATGGGGACAGTCCAGCAACAGCAGTGTACCACAATAACAGACAGCAATCCAAACCTGCTGTAGTGTATGTTCCCTATAGGCATCTCACCTCCCCACTGCACAGATGCTTGCAGACTGTGAATGTGTGCATCATGAATGTATTCCTTTTGGCACAAAAGTGGATGTCTGAGAAATAGTTGTCCATTCATTGATGGTTGTTGACAAACACTAGTGAATCTGACTGTCACATGCCAGACCCCTCAGAAAATACATATGCTATAGTAATATCTGTTAGTGTAGTCATAGGTTTATGTTTTATGGCCAATATGTATCCCCTATCACTGAGGCTGGACCTGTGTTCCCCCCATTACTTATGACTATGACTGAATCCCTGCTGTTGGGGGTTGACAGGTATGTTAGCCATAGCTCTCAACTAAGGAGGGATGAATGTCAACAAAACAGTGATCTAGCCAGGGTACATCAGAGACAGACAGGGACACCTGTAGAATGTCAGCACTATTTATATGTGGCACTGACAGACTCTGATGTTTTGAATGACAGTACATCATGTGATATTACAGGAGTGTACACCCTTATGTGGTGTCACTATGTGTAATGCATATTCTACTAGCTTTCCTACAACAGCCGACCATTGCAGGAGGGAGTGACAGGGATAGAGCTGTGATTTGACTCAGAGTAGGGATAGTTGTGAGGCATGTCTGTAGCTGTTGGACAGCAGAGTATCACCATGTCACTATCATAGATGTATGACAGGCCTACTGTTGTAATCCCTATTCCCCATACCTCCATCCTACCATCTGAATCCCATTACATGGGGACATCTATTACATACCTGGTAAAGTGCAGTACTCCTTTTTTGAAGAGTTTGTCAGAAAATAGCTTGCAAAACTGTTGTCTGTGTGAGCAAAGCCACATACAGACCTGTTCCACATAGGAAGTTGATTGCCTTTTGTTGGTACTGCTCATTAACAGGTAATTGTCTGTGCACCAATCTGTGCCTCATACTTGCTAATTGCATCCAAAATAGCTGGGTTGGACTTTGATTAGCCAATGACATGACACTACAGTGCAATATTTAAGGCCTTAACTCATTAACCCGAGTACCTTCTCATGGCTCCACTGTGCTTACCTCCAAGCGCGCCATGAGAAGATTGGAATTGCAACCTTTTACCCCCGAATGCCTTCAGCAGACAAGAGAAACTTTTATGTAGACTTGTAATTGAGCTTCATGCAAAACACACTGAAATCATAACTTAACTTGTAATTTGCCATATATAGTTACGATTCAGTATGTTTTTACATGCTGCTCACATTACACTTTGCTAGAAAATGTGGTTTTAAATTGTCGATAAAGCAAGTGGTGGCAAACAATTGGATTCATAGAATCCACACCACCACTTGCATACATCCACCCCAACCTAATTTTTTTTGTTTTCCCCAGATAAATAGATGGTCCCACAGCAGGTATTTCCTTTATTTTTGTGATATTTGGAGATTTACCTACTACTGGATCCCTCTATTTTACCTGGGCATGGATCACTGTTAGAGAGCCACACCAGTTTGGATCTTACAAGCTTGGCCCGTGAACAGCTTTATTTTTTCAGGTAAGCTATTGGGTGCAAGTTGTGTAGCAGCGGCAGCACTCATGTAGTTGGGTGAGAGGGAGGGGGGGAGGCCAGGTGAGGGTACTTCTTGGTGGACAGTTGTTCGATGGGGCATATGTATCTCTGAAGACCCAAGTAAAACTGCAATGCTGGAAAGCATCTCATACTCTTATTAGCTAAGGAATAATATGTTTTCATTTGCCACCAATGAAATTTTTTCTCTAAAATATGTATCTCTGAAGACCCAAGGGTAATGGGTTTGATTTTTGTGTTGCTTGGGCAGTGATTGCGAGTGCGTGGGGAGAGAATGAAGTGTGTGTGTGTGTGTGTGTGTGTGTGTGTGTGTGTGTGTGTGTGTGTGTGTGTGTGTGTGTGTGTGTGTGTGTGTGTGTGTGTGTGTCTATGTGTGTGTATGTGTATGAACGTAGGAGGGCCTGCATGTGTGTATGAGGGAGCGAACGGTAAAGGAGTGAATGAAGAGTGTGTGTACGAATGTAGAAGTGCCTGCGTGTGTGTATGAGAGAGTGAATGGTAAAGGAGTGAATGAAGATTGTGTGTATGAATGTAGAAGAGTCTGCGTGTGTGTGTGTGCATGAGAGAGCGAACGGTAAAGGAATGAATGAAGAGTGTATGTATGAATGTAGAAGTGCCTGCATGTGTGTATGACAGAGCGTACAGTAAATGAGTGAATGAAGAGTGTGTTGTCTGCAGCATTTTACAATGTTTACCTTTGTAGCCTGCTTGAAAGGCTTCTCTCTCTTTCTTTTTTGAAATAGCATTTTTCCATTCCTTGTTAGAGATGCATTAGTGATAGATAAATCAATCAGACTGTAATCTTTAAAAATATACTGTTTTTATTGTTGACTGAATATTTAAATTAATATAACCAACAACAAATGTTTATGGTAACTGTCAGTCTTGTGTGAGACCATGCTAAATTATTTCCATAGGCTGTATCTGCAGGTCAAATGGTGATTTTAATCCTGATGAAATTAACTTTAATTTGTTATGGCAATTGGGTATGTCTGTCATAACGTCTGAACAAGCAAAACTCATGAAGTGTAGAGGGGGGCCTGAAGGTAGAAACATCTCTAGTGCTTACGGATTAAATGATGTAGAGCAGTATCCAGTTCAGAAAAGTGGCATTTCACTAAGAGACATGCAAAGAGGCTGAACCCAAGTTTTGAAATCCTCTTTTTAAATTTAAATAATGGAGGAAAGAAATATAGTGAAACTGAGTATGTTGCTGAGAATGTTTTGGAAAATCTTTTGCAGATGTGAGTTTTACAGTCGTTATGAATCTAAGCGAACATGTTCCAGCAGCAGTGTTTTTATAATACAGTGACAATGGTCAAAAAGCTTTTTTGGTTGAAAGAGTATTGTGAGATTTTTGGTAGATTTTATGCCTTAGTTTGTTGCTGTAGTATCACACTTGAGCAAGTAGGCTTTATAGTTGCAGTATCAGATGATAAGAATAATTTGTGATGTTTCCATTCTAATGGATAAAGATATGAAAGCTTCCAACACTATAATTAAAAAGGTTAATTTATTAGTACATATGGGAGTTTGAGCTATGAATCTTTTTGTCTTGCACAGTAATCGAGCCAAGTGATATTTTCCTTCAGACAACTGCCATGCATGGATTGTCTTATTAGAATGTTAGATTTCTAGTGCATGGCTTCTGGTATGTTTCCATATATTTACAAATGTGCATATCATAGTATTTGTTATGTCTTGACGTATGCAGAGTGTGTAGATAGTAATCCGTAGTCAGTAAGCTTGCTTCAAAAGTCAGCTGTATTCAGAAAAAATGATTAGCTAGATTGGGAACTTGAGATTGTTCCTGGGGGATCTGTTTGGTGGCACTGCTGTTGTTTTTATTACATAAATACAAGAGGGAGGATAAATAAAAAATGCTGTCATAGTGGATGTATTGCCTGCATCTTGGATTGGGTTGTCTAAGGCTGCAGATTTCATTTTCTAAAAGATATGGGCAAGAGTGATATTTTCTTTTCAAAGACAAGCTACCATAGGTAATTTATATTCTGGAAGGGGCTGATATTGTTTGCTTTATGAAGTGTTTTGTGAAAAACAATGTAGTAAACTCTGGGTTGAATTGATTATTATGTGATAGGGGAAGTAGTTTGAGTCCGATTTTTCTGCAGATCCTGTACCTGTTCTGCCTCAGACATAAAATGGTCTCAAGTAAGTGACTTATCTGGAAGCAGTTTTTTTTTTCCATTGGCACTATTGATTTTCTATACTGTCTTCTTTTCTCTAACATGGTATTCTGTCTGCAAATGAGGTGATCCACTAGCCTGATTTTGCCCATTGTAGCCAAATCAGTCGTAACTGGATTAAAGAAAATTCAAGTGTGCAAGGAGCTGGAATATTCTTTTAATATTTGTGGGTATGGATTAAGCTTGTGTATATCCCAATTTCCAAAGGTTCGTAATGGTGTTCCTTCCAGTTTTGAAAGACTAATATATTATTTTTTCCTTCCTGGTGCCCATCAGACAAGATGAATGGGATGTAGTTTTAGTCTGTCAGTTTTAAGCTTTTAAAAGTGAAAATGTTCAGTCCTGTAGTTTCTTTTCTTTTCCAGTGTTTTTGAAGGAGACGTGAATGGTAAATCTGGATTTAAAACTTGTTGGAGTGCATCATTGTTTATGTCCCACATGAGGTTTCTGATATTTTAAGTGAGGAGTCGGCACATAATTTAAGGGTTTTTACTTTTGGTCTGCCTATGGCTTTACTGAGATATACCTGATGTTTAGCCCTGGCAGTAGCAGTATTGAAGTTGAGGTAATCTCCAAAATTTTCCCTGCCTGGACAACTATCTTTAGGTTATGTTGTTTCAAGATCTTGTTTTTGAACACGCCAGTATATTTATTCCGTTTTGGACTTCTTGAGATTTACCATCAAAGAGAGGAAACCACACTTGGTTCCAGCTCAGTGGTAAGAGATACTTTTTGTGGTCTTGAATTTTAAGATGGGGAGAGTTGTTCTTGTCGCTCGTCTTGTACATCAGAATAAGATGAAGAGGCTGGGTGTTTGTTTAAGTGTTTTATTACATACAAACACCATCAGGATAGATACCAGGAACATTAAACTTAAAAGAACTCTATAACTGACTATTACATACTTGCATATGCTTACACATCTCGCCTGCTCGTTCTTTGTTTATGGCTTTTGTACTCACCTGCATTATATGGCTGGCTGAGAAATCAGCTAGCTCTTTGTGTATTTAAAATGTTTTCTTTTATGAAATGGATAGGTGAACTAATGTCACAACTACTGCAGTCTATAGCATAGTACTTTCTGAAAGAAAGGAATGTATTTTAGGGTAATCCTTTGCAAGTAGAGTTTGCAAGATTTGAGACCCAACACACTGAAGTCTTTGTCCTCCAAATCCCCAGGTTACTAAAAATTAAGCACACTTTTTGTGGTTTGTCAGAGTTAGAAAATGTATGTACTCACACTGTGGTCTGTCAGGATTACAGAATGAAAGTACTTGTTTTTATATCAGGGTTACAAGTAGGGGTTAAACAGCAGCACTTCTGTGTTGTCATTCACACTGTTTGATTTCATGTTGACTGCATCTCTTCTCATGCTTAAAATGTTTTCATTAAAATTGGTTTGGCTGTGTCTCATATAAGGGTAAGTTGAATTAAATTGTTATCTTTACAATTTTATCACTCTTTGAAGGTTGGACGTCGGGCTGTCAACTCGGCACCATAAAAAAATCCACTGCTAATCATTAGCGGACCGGAGTTCTGCTGTGGCGACCCCTAACTGGGAAAAGCCGAAAGACATTACTGGTCTATATGTTATTTCTGTGAACTACGTTCGGTTTACATTTAATTGCTAAATGATTGGGTACCTCAACAAATGCTATTCCACTCATGATGGCTTTTTCAGCACCACTGCCTTTTAATTTTTTCGTAACTTGTGCATCAGTTATAATCTGTATGATTTTTTTCCTCTCTTTGTTAATGCTTCATTTTGGTGATTGTACATACTGGGGAACATTACTGAAGGGTTGTGTGCGGAAATATTGTGAAAATATTTCATACTGGTGCTTGTGAAAACATCACCATTTTACTGAAGGGGGTTTCTTGGGTGAATGTTTCATTTTGGTGCATGTACATACCAGGGACTATTACTGAATGGTCATTTGGGGAAATATTTCATTTTGGTGGTTGCTCATACATCAACATTTTATTTAAGGGGTCGCTTCGGTGAATGTCTCCTTTAGGTGACTGCATATACTAGGAAATGCTACTGAGGGGTCGTTTGGGGAAATGTTTCAGTTTGGTGATTGTACCTATCTCAACATTTTCCTGAAGGGGTCGCTTGGGAGAATGTGTCATTTTGTGGCATGTGTATGCCTGCATGTACTAATGAAGATGTTGTGGCAAATAATTCATTTGTATATAAGCAAAGTGCTTGTGCATACATGGTCGGACTGCTGAAGTGCACACTGGTGAAAATGGTTTATTGTGTGATTTTGGTGCTTTTGCATACACAACACAAACAACTGATGGGTTTACTGGGGAAAATAATTAATTACTGTGTAATTTGCAATATGCACATACTTGCAGTTTGTAATATGCACATACTGTCTTCAGGAACACTGCTGATAAATAACTTTAGAAATGATGGAATGCTGATTTTTGGCATTGCTCAACCACATATTTTGGACAATATTTCTGCCTTTTTTACTTCTGTGTCTTATTGTAACCAGAGGAATGGTTAGGTGTGATAAATGAATTACTACTTTTTGGAGTAAATCTAATACGACTCAACCGGATAAGTTACACATTTGTGACTTTATTTCTCTTTTTGATTATCATTAGTGGACCGGAGTTCCGCTGTGGTGACCCCTAACTGGGAAAAGCCGAAAGACACAACAACATTTCTCTTTCTGATTATACTCAGTAGTTGCCTCAGTGAGATGAATGTTATTACTTGCAGACTACTACCAGCATGGAGCTACCATATATTTTGGGCAATATTCCTGCCTTTGTTGGTCATGTATGGACTTTAGGTGGGAGGAAGGGCTCAGTAATATAATAATGAGTCTGTGTTACATAACACCTGCACTAGGAAATATAATGAATGTCTACTCAACAGGTTATGAGCAGCAATTATCACCAGTGTCTCAGAATGCAGAAATTTGCAGTAATGATATGCAGGTCATTATCACATTAGCAATAAGTGCAGTTACAATGTAACACTGAGTCATTCTCACTTTTCATGTACAACTATTAGCAGCTGTCACTGTTATTCACATAAGTAGAAGTCATTATCACATTGATGAATGCATAAGCCAGATTTAGTTTTTTGTCTGCTTGGATACATGGAGTCATTTCAAGCCCCCCTCCCCCACACCAGTTTCTTTCTGTCATTTTTTTCAATTTGTTTAATACACAGTATTGTACCCATTGTGGTTACATGGATCAAATTTTATATACCACATACTTTATATGTTATGTATGTATGTATATTTAAGTGAATATATACTTACATATATATGCATATAACCATAGAAGAAATAACATCAGTGCAGATGAGAATGTTTTAATTTAATTTAACCAGGTAATGCACATGATATACATATATATGTAGTCTTCCAATACATCTGTTAAACATGAGTAGTAATCTGTTTGCATTTTCTTTTCTGTGCAGGTTCATCCACTTTCTGACCACTGACATGGCCTCATGAGCAGGAGAACGAAAAGTGAGAGTGTGGGTATGTGGCCATTCCTACATTCACTGGGCTTCTAGCCATGCCTCCATAAGTGAAAACCACTACAACTTGAGCTTCCCCACATCTAGTGTGATGGTGTACTGGATTGCCAGAAGAGGTATGCACTGGAGCAGAGTACTGCAGTTGTTGGAAGAGAAGTGTTCCATCTACCCTGAGCCCGACATTCTTGTGCTGCACATTGGAGGGAATGATGTCATCAGTCAACCACTTGGAAAGCTACGATTTCAAATCAGAGCAATTTTTGAACACCTGCAATTGTGGTGGCCACATTGTCATTTTGTGTGGTCTGACATAATTCCTCGCCAGATATGGAAAACAGCAAACAGTCAATGGGCAGCGCACAAGGCTAAACGTTTACAGAATGGGTTCATGCATGGCTTGATGCACAGAGTCAGTTGATCTACAATCTGCCATGACAGCATCACCGCAGAAGATGTTCATCTTTTCAGAAGGGATGGAGTTCACCTAACTGAAGTGGGCATTGCGTTGTTCCTGACTAACTTCCACAATGGTGTAAAGAGAGCTATGCAGGATTGGTAACATGCAGCTTGTGAGAAGAATGGAAAACACCCATGACCAAACAGGACCGATATGGTAAGTTAAACTCTATTGTTATATTTAAAAACACTTGTATCAGTACTTACAACATAGGAAAAGACATGCTAGGAAACTTGTACACATGCTGAGTAACACTTTATTTTCAGATTGTAAAATAACTATTTGTATGCTGTGCATGGGTACAAATTTTGCATTTGCTTATGATTTGTGTTGTGTAAAATATATTTTTCTGAGTTTGGCAAATAACTGTGGTAAGGAGCTGGTGAAGATGCTGAGAAAGAACAACTGTTTCAGGAGAGTGCTACCATGTACAATCAAGTATGTCAGTAACCATCCTGCAATACTTCTTTTTTTCTTCTGCTTTTATTAGGCATGTGTAGAGTTTAGATGACAGGAAGGGCTTACTAATACAGAACTTGATCCCTTAGGTCCATTGCTGAATGGACACATGTAAAGAGAAAAGGCATAGGTAAGGTAGACTGTTGACAGTGAAGGAGGTCGTGAGACAGTAGTGGTATCAGCTGTCTGAATGGGTAGCCAGCACAGGTGTCGGACACATCTAGGGTTGCCACCTTTTAAGCTGGCCAAAGTGGGACATGGGAGTGTGGCCAATATTACACTGACCACACCCTCTACCATGATGTCACCACCAGAGTGGTGAAGGTGATGCTGTTATGGGTATGGCGAATGGCTGCTGGAGTGGCTAGCTAGTTGGTGGGAGTAGCAGCTGGATGGATGAATGACTGGATGGATGGCTTGATGGATGGATGGCTGAATGAATGTATGCATGGCTGGATGGATGGCTGGCTGCATGAATGGATGGATGGATGGATGGATGGATGGATGGATGGATGGATGGATGGATGGATGGATGGATGGATGGATGGCTGAATGAATGGCTGGGGGCTGGATGGATTGCTGGCTGGAGTGGTTAGCTGGTTGGTGGGAGTAGCTGCTGGATGACTGGCTGCATGAATGGATGGATGGCTGGCTGGCTGACTGGCTGGATGGATGGAGGATGGCTGGCTGGCTGGCTGGATAGATGGAGGATGGCTGGCTTGCTGGATGGAAGAGTAGGATGGCTGGCTGGAGGAGGATGGCTGGCTGGCTGGATGGATGGAGGAGGATGGCTGGCTGGCTGGATGGATGCAGGAGGATGGCTGGCTGGCTGGATGGAGGAAGAGGATGGCTGGTTGGCTGGCAGGAGGAGGATGGCTGACTGGCTGGCTGACTGGAGGAGGATGGCTGTCTGTCTGTCTGTCTAGCTGGCTTGATGGAGGAGGATGGCTGGCTGGATTGCTTGTTATAAAAAAAAATCTTGGTCATTTTTTAGCGGCTGTAGAAGCGCTTAAAACAAAGCACTCCTACAGCCGCAATCTTTGCAGGGCTCTTCCTGGCCCAATCCTCACCCCTTTTGTGAATTGCAGCCAATTGATGCATGAATTAAAGCACCCGGACCTAACAGGCAACAGCTTTGCCTGCAGGTCTGGGTTGGTGATGTAACTGAATTTCCGTGAAAAAGCCGGAAGTAATTGTGACTTTTCCATGGCAATTCAGTGCGATCGCAAAAGCAGGACTTTACAAGTCCCACTACTTGATACAGCAGGTAATGGGATAAAGTGGCTTAACCCATGAGTGTCCCACTGACAGTGGGATGGGTGGCAACCTTAGACACATCAGATCCCCTTGAGTACCACTGAAATCCTATGCCTGTCTTGGGTTCATTGGTGGAGTGGGGGTCCTTACTTTGCTTTTTCTCTTTACATGTACCCATTCAGCAGTCTATTGACTACACCAAAAATGTGTATATTTACAATGATATGTGTCTACATGGTAAAACAACTGGATCTGAATGCTGTACACATGTACATATATCAGTTTGTTTAGGTTATGGAAATTATGATTTTTTTTCATATTTTGGTAAATACATTTGCAAGGGAGCATCTGAATATGCTAACTAAGACCTCATTTTGCAGACAGCATTGATAGTTGCAACATAGTAAAATAATTGTGCCTGTGTGTTGTACACATGTACAGATATCAAAGTTTGTTTTGGACTTAGGTTATGGAAATTATGATCTTTTTCATATTTTGGTAAATAAATTTGCAAGGGAGAATCTGAATGTGCTAAGTAATACCTCATTTTGAAGACGGTATTCATTGCTCCAGCATGGTAAAAGAACTGTGCCTCTATGTTGTACACATGTACAGATATCGAAATGTGTTTCAGAAAGGTAGTGGAAATTATAATTTTTTTTCATATTTTTGCTACATAACTTTGCAAGACAGCATATGAATGTGCTAAGTAATACCTCATTTTGAAGAGAGTATTGATAGTTTCAACATGGTAAAAGAACTGTTTCTGTATGTTGTACACATGTACAGATATCAAAGTTTGTTTCAGACTTATGGTTATTGAAATTATGATTGTTTTCATATTTTGGTAAATAACATTGCAAGGGAGCATCAGAATGTGCTAAGTAATACATCATTTCGAAGACAGTATTGATAGTTCCAACACTGTAAAAGAACTGTGCCTGTATGTTGTACACATGTACAGATATCAAAGTTTGTTTCAACTTAGGTTATGGACATTATGATTTTTTTCATATTTTGGTAAATATCTTTGCAAGGGAGCATGTCAGTGCGCCAAGTAATACCTCATTTTGAAGACAGGACTAGTCCTTACAACATGGTAAAAACTGTGCATGTACAGTGTACACATGTACAGATATCTCAGTTTGTTTAGTTGTGTAGGATTATGGAAATTATACATTTCCAATAATTCTCATTATTATGCCCATATCTTTGATAGGGAGCATGGTGATGAAACAAATGATACATCATTTTGAAACTGACATTGAGCTGCACAACTTCTACACTGATATGTACCCTCTGTCTTTTACAGGTGAGATATTATGCTTTGTTTATTTATCAATTATGAGAAATATTATATTACTTATATTTCTGTTAATATCTCTGTAAAGGAGCATCATAGAGTAATGGCGAAGGTATCATTTTAAATCTGACATTCATACAAACAAATTAAATACAAACTGTATGGGTCCACATGGTACATTGACCAAGATATTGTGCTTTGCTTTTCCCAAAAAGTAAAAAATATGCACAATATCAACATTCCTTGCCAAATATTTAATAATGAATTTGATATGCACTATCAACATTTACACTGTTGGAAAGGTCAGTATCTGCTGAACAACTTTCACATTTACATTTTTAGTCTAGCTCTTAGAGTTAAAGAGTTATGAGCATTTGTTTTCTGTATGGTATTAGAAATGGATTTTCTGAAAATGAGCTCAGGCTGTACTGTTGTTCAAATGGTGGAATTAAGCAGGTACCTTTTTCTGAGATGCTCTGGAATGAATGAGTTAATTTAGGACTTGGTCCCTTTCTTAGACTTTGAGGTGGATATTACTGAGGTGTGGAGACTACACCATTACAGTGGGTAGGTACAGATACTATCCACTGTTGTGATTTCTGAGATATGTCCACAGTTTTGCATGATATGCTTGGCCATTGTCCCATGACATTGTGATTATCTGGCAGTTCAGTGGTAAACATTGTGGGTTGAGGTCAGTAAGAAGAGAGAGACATATGAATGTCAGATGTCAAACTCATCAGAATATGCATACTGATGCAGTAGCTGCTATTGTATCAGCTCACTATCTTTGGAGGGGAAAACTGTGAAACATGTCCCTGTCAATGGACCTTTACCCCCCCCCCCCACCCTTTATGTATGGTTGTGTCTGGACCCCTTATTCTAAGTGGTTGTGAGCTATGGTAGATTTGTAGCAGCTAGATTATCATACAGCTGCGTATGTTCCAGGCTGAAGTTAGGGCATAAAGGGGGGAGTGGGACCTCTTTGGAAAACAGCAAGTTGTACGTGTAACTGAAGCAACAGTGTCAGCTGTGTCATCACAGCAGAGCCAAGGTAAGGGTGCCCTTTATAGTCCAATCAAGGCATGTGTGTAAGGTACATCTGTTATGTAACAGTGCTAATCACAGAGTAGTAGGCGGCATATATATTGGCTATAGAAATATGTGCAGTGTGTCCCTACCTACAGGCCTTTGACTTGCAAACATGGGTAGCAGTTAATGCAGGAGCATCAACCTGTGTGGGTTAAAATTGCATGACTCATTCATTTTTTGCTGTGTTCACAAGAATGTAATTGATGTACAACACAGTAAATTTGAACCCAGGACTGTGGTTGGCAAAACATACTATACACAAGGCATTTAACAGACTGACTTACTGAGTCAGTGCTGTAGCATGCATATTTGCAAGATATATGTGCATACATACAGTGACATACATTGTCTTGGCAGGCATGGGGATAAAAATCAAACGCAGTGACTGCAGGGGACATGTGCATCACATGTATTAACTGACAGCAGCAAACTTTTCAAGGCACACCAGGCATACAGCTATACCAAGAGTACACATTTTATTTATTTCTTTTATTTTATTATATTCTACTGTTATTTCATGTATTCCCTTTATTTTATGTATTAATAACTCATTGGTGGTAATGATTTCAACAGTCTGTGACATCTGAACAAACAATTATTTACATAATAATATGCAGTATCTCGCCCATTTACCTGCTGTTCCTGTGGAGAGAATGATATCTGTAATCAATACATGACTGATACCATAATATTTCTGGCAGGCATGGGGATAGAACCCAATAGCAGTGCCTGCAGGACACATGTGCGTTACATGTAGTAATTGACTGCAGTAACCTTTCCAAGTCATAGCGGGCATACAGTCATACCAAGAGTATACATTTTCTATTTATTTTTTTTAATTTTATTATATTTTATTATTATTGCATGTATTTCCTTTATTTTATGCATTAATAGCACATTGGTGGGAAACCGTCTGTGACATCTGAGCAAACAATTATTTACACAATAATATGTGCTATCTCACCACCCATTTACCTGCACTTCCTGTGGAGAGAATGATATCTGTAATCAATACATGACTGATGCAGTGATATTGCTGGCAGGCATGGGGATACAACCCAATAGCAGTGCCTGCAGGGGACATGTGCGTAACATGTAGTAATTGACTGCAGTAACCTTTTCATGACACACCAGGCATACAGCCATACTTAGAGTACACATATTATTTCTTTTATGTTAATATATTTTATTATTATTGCACATATTTCCTTTATTTTGTGCATTGATAGAACATTTGTGGTAATGATTTTAACAGTCTATGAAATATGAATAAACAATTATTTTCACATAATATAGGCTATCTCGCCCATGTTCCAGTATTCCATGTGGAGAGAATATTTGTCATCATACCATATCTGAATCAGTAATATTTATTATTACACAGCACTGGATTTGAACCCTGGTCTGTGTATGTAAAAACATAATTCATACACATCATTTTACAAACTGAGTTACTGAGTCACTGCTGAAATCTGACTGACTGATATTTACTTAGAGCTCACATGGAAACAAAATATGACCTGGTAGTAGTACTGCAGTGTTATAGTACACTGCAGTGACAGCTGAACACACATGCATGTAATACAATCATGACAGAGGTACTAGGTAAACTATACATTACTAAATAAAATGCAGGTGTACACAATATATTGTTACTGGATTGAAATATCAGCTCAAATTCCACAAGTATTGCACACCAGTTTATTATAGATACGTTTAAGTAGTTCCTGGAATAGTTTCAAGTTTTTCTTGCATAACAGTTGGCATTATGCAGCTGTAATTCCACAGTTATTGCACTACAAATGTTTTGTACATAAATGGTTCACGTTCTAATCTTTTTCTGTCTTATTTGACTATAGATAGCATAATACAGCTGTAATCACCACACTCACGGTGCAACCTGGTGAGATGCCATGCATGTGCCTTGACATTGCAAGCACTGACCTCTGCAGCTGTTGGGGAGAAGCACAACATTATGCATTCCAGTTTAGCAGACATTCAAAGTTAAATATTGGTAAATCGCAGGTAAACATACTTACACACGTGGAGCATTGCCTGCCCAGAATTCTTGGACCCAAGCATCCAAGAGTGCCCCCTTCCTTCTTTTCAGGTCATCATGATGGTGATGACACTGCTCACCTGTGCGGGGAAAACCAGTTGCTCTGGTGAGGTCCCTTGCCAGCCAGTCCCAGGCCTCCGCTTTGTACTCCGAGTCCTAGTAACCTCCCTGAGTGAGCCAGTTTTCATGGTTTTCACTAGGAGTATGACCATGATCCTGGACTCCTCAAAGCCCAGCTGCTGTTCCTGAAAACATGAACCCTCTCCATCACCTGCCATTGTATCATTCAGAGAAAGAACTCCAATGGATTATGGTGCATTTCCACCTATTGGGTTTAATATAGCCCTTTTCCTGCCCTTACATGCCACTGGGAAATATTTAAAAATGTGGCATGTCACTTAGCAGTGAGCAAACCAGCTCAGCTCAATTGAGCAGTGTTTAAACTGGCAATGCTTAACAATGCTAAGCAGTGCACAAAGCAGCTAAGCACAGCCAAGTGGTGCCAAGCACTATGAAGTGGTGTTTACAAAGAGATTGTTTAAGCAGTGCTTGTCATGGCTTAGCAAGGCTTAGCAGAGCTTAGCTGAGCACAACACATCATGATATGAAAATAATTGGAGTAATTTATATTGTGAAAATAGTTGCTTAATTTCCCTTCCTTGTATTCAAACCCCAAACCTACTGCACAGTAGGTCATATCTCTAACCACTTAAATATGTGGATATATGGAAGGCTGCTATACTTTTAAATATACCTCTCAGCTACGTTTATGCACTGCTGAGCATTAAGCCACGCCATGCAAACCTGCTGAGCGATGCTTAAACATGACATTTGAATTCATAATTAAGTACATCCAGTTTCTGTTTTAGATGTCTGGCACATGCCAACTGCTGCACACAGTGCTGCACCACAGAAACCTTAAAAAAATTAGTAAATATACATTGTTATAATGCAGTTGGACAGTGCAGAGGTTGTGTTACTCATCTGTGGACACAGTTAGTAACACACTCCCTACACTGATTCAATAACCTTGTTCCACTGCTCTCCCTTAGCAACATGCCATCATTAATATGCATGGCACGCTACTGAGGGAGAATTGGATGCATGGCCATGGTACCTTCTGTGTAGGCTGTACACTATGCCTACATGGAGTTTATTAAATTTGTGTGTGTGTGTGTGTGTGTGTGTGTGTGTGTGTGTGTGTGTGTGTGTGTGTGTGTGTGTGTGTGTGTGTGTAAGAAATGATGTGGGAGATGCAAGACTGTGTGTGTGTGTGTGTGTGTGTGTGTGTGTGTGTGTGTGTGTGTGTGTGTGTGCGTTTGCACGTCTTAATATCTGTATGTTATTCTGAATGGACGTGTGTGTGTGTGTGTGTGTGTGTGTGTGTGTGTGTGTGTTGATGACAGAGGGACAATATTTTACTTAAAGACTAAAATATTGTCTCTCTATCATTATTACAATGTTTTTTATTGAAATTGGCTTAGCAAGACATAAATACAGAAGGACAGAGGGACAGAGAGACAGATCCACAAAAACAATTTCAATAAAAAGCATTCTAATAAAAAAATCATAGTCTCCAGATTACATGAACTTACTGTATCCATTTCAGTGACTGAGGACACGACAGACTGCTGGCAGATGCAAAGTAGATATTTTAGATGGATAGAGGGTCATTTTGTTTTCTATATTTGCTGTAAGACTACAACCTTTGCACAGCCAATTTTAAATTGTTTTCAGTGTTGTACATGACAATTTGAATAATAACCATAAGTACAATTTGCACAGATATGCAGAGTCATTTCTTTAAATTTAACATCAGTTCTGTAATGTTCATTCTTTATATTTTCGACATAGAATTTTGTATTTGGTATTGCCATTTGCCATTTTACTCTCTGGTGTGTTTAAAATGTCAAATTTTGTACAAAGAATGGTCTGTTCAGTATTGTCAGTCTAGAATGTCAAATTTTGCACAAAGTATGATGTAATGTGAAATGGAAATTAAAATTCAAAATCTAAACCAGCTACATTAGAAGCAGTGAATATGGTAACAGAGATAAAGCAACTGGAACTTGAGATCTTTAGAAAAAGGTAGGAGCAAACTACATAGGAAAGATGGGAATTGTGGGGACAATACATATAGGAGAGGAATGAGGTTTGAAAGAAGGCAGGACTTAAATGAGCTATGTAATATTTGACTGAAAATGACTGGGTAGATTATAAGTGATATATAATGTTTGCAACTGTAAGTGTGTCAGTATGGTTTGTGATGTAAAATGCTCACAACTAGGATTGTGTCGGTGTAGTTTTTTTTCATTTATATAAATGTAGGATTGCTTATGTATGTGATGGTTTAAAAAATATGTTTCCTGATTAAAAAAGAGGGCAGGAATTGAATAATTTATGTAATGCTGCTTATGTTATATGATATATATAGCAATATACTGTATGTGAAGCATTATGTTTGCTAATTTTAACCTGTTAATACAGTTTGATTACTTTTATATAAATGTAAGTGTGCCTATGTCACAAGTGATAATTCAATAAAGGTGTTTAAAAAGTATGACACAATGTGCATTATATCTTAAATGTAGTTGTGTACAATGTCTTCTGTTTTTTCCATGGCAGGAAATTACATGGAAGCCTAACTGTGAGTGCAATACATAGATAAGCACTGTCTGGGTATGCAACACTATTTGCGGCGTTAACTTTGCATTGTCATCATGGTTATTTACTAAACACTGTCTGAATCAATCCTTTACATAGCCACTTATTAATCCTTTACTATACACTACTTGATTACAACCCACAGCACTCATTTTTTGCAGTTCAGTGTCTTGCCAAATGCATTATAAATGTAAGTCTTGACTAAAGGGAAGCTTACTGTTGCTTATGCTAAATATGTTTGCAATGTAATTTCTGCATGCACATATGATCCTACTTCATGAATTGTACTTATTCTGAATTAAACTTAATTATTATGGTTATATTTCATTCTGTTTTGTATGCTTCTGTTTTCTAAGCTTTTTGAATTTGCACTAACAAGTTTGTGGTATCCCACAATTCTATAGGAAGTGGAAAGAGTTATGCTATTAAATATACACACTTTATGTTAATTGGCTGGCCTGATTTTCAGCAAGATGTACTTACTTTGCTAAAGCATTGAGCATATTTCCAATCTCTGCAAGGTGAGAGGTATCGATAGGGCATGTATAAGAGCATTCTGTAAAATCAGGGACATACAGCTGAGAGGGATGGATGTGTATCTGTATGGGTAATGTCTTAGTAAAAAACCATCAGGAACACTATACAACACGAAGGGCATATTTTTAACTATTACTGTCACTTAGAAAGTTACTAGAGCAGTAGTTCTAACATTACAATGCACTTTAAGAGCAGTAAGAAGTACAAAACTCTAATGTCTGGTATTATTGAATAACTGCAAGGATCAGCAATTTACAAGGGCAGGGACAAATCAATAAGAGACATCATGGAAGTTCAGTAAATTTATGGACACGTAAGAGGTATGGTGATGTGTGTGTGTGTGTGTGTGTGTGTGTGTGTGTGTGTGTGTGTGTGTGTGTGTGTGTGTGTG
>NC_056735.1:912815696-912855696 GCF_019279795.1 Protopterus annectens
AAATGGATTTTTCTGGCTCCACCACTGATGCACACTTCAGTGTAGAGCTGTTTTTAGGCTAGATGAATTTCAGGGCAGAGGCCTACACTAGGCCTGTATTAAAATACATGTACACAGCCTGGGGTGTTTGGGCCACCAGACTATCAGAAGCCCTGAGGCTCTGGCTGTCCTGTGACACAGCTTATGCCTTATTTTTGAATGATAACAACTTAACTTTTTTTTTTTTTTTGTTACTGTTGCCCAGAATAATAGATTTATGTATATGCCCAGTGATACTGTGTGTACTCACAGATAAAAAAATAACAGATCATTTTTCTTTTTTTACATAAATACACATTGAATACCCCTGAAAGCTAGGTCTACCACATAACTATATTGATTTTTTTCACACAATAATCAGGTCTGTCACAAGACACACACAAATTGCACACTTAGCCTAAAGGTAAATTCTTTGGGGGGTGGAGAAAAGCAGAACACGGAGATAAACTGTAACTGATGCAGAGAATTCATGCAGATTCTACACAGAAGAAACCATGGTCAAGAACTGACTCAGAGCTAGGGTTCCTATTAGAACTCAAAATGCTTATCTACACTCACCTGGGAATTCACTTTATTACATATCCTCCCAAACAATATCTCTAAAAATCAAGCAACTATTCTGATTAATATTTTTCTTTTAATGAAACTTTATATAGCATCCAATTGGCTTAACCCAACTAATACCTCTTGGGAGAATTTTAGATTGATGGTGAACAAACATCTATTAGCCCATAAAATACTAATTGATAAAAGGGACAAAAATATTAAAGTCAGGAAATTATGGGAACAAGTTTTTAATATCATTCTTGTATAGATCATCACAAATTTTCATACTAAATTACAACTAAGAGATCTCATAACAACTCATATTCCTAACTCCTAAAAGTTTTCCTCTTTCTCGTTTATATTGTACTCACAATAACCCTTGCTGAATTGTTACATATTTTCACCTGAATATTGAAAGCATCTATGTATATAGTGTAGATAGTATTGTTTGATTCATTTACCTCTTTTGTATTACTTTCAATGTATAACAACTGTTTAATGATCATTTGTGTTCTCTCTTTTTGTTTCATTTCATTTGCTGTTCTGTATTAATGTAAAGAATAAATAAAAATTATTGAAAAAAAAAAACTCAGAATGCTTGAAATGTCGAATGTCATATGGTCAACACCATTTGATCGACATTTCAAGAGTTTGAAGGTTAAACGTAATGGCGCCATTCAGTGCAGAATGGAAGAATTTCCCATTTCTACACTGAAGTGCGATGTCGGAGTTGGCATATTTAATCAGGGTGGGTGTTGGGGGTCAGGGGGGCTTGCCCCCTTCCTTCACCATTAAGGTAAGTTTTTTTTTTTATTATATATTCAAACTTTTAAACTTCAATTATATGTTGTCGAACATATAGGATTTGAAGTTTTGAAAGTTTGAATATATAATATAGACCCCAGAGCTACATACTGTGAGATGTCAGCACTACTCACTGCTTCATTGAACAAATAATCAGTTATTTTTATACACACCTTGTTCCTACCAGACCACCAAAGATAGTTACTTATTTTGTACAATGATGATACTTGTGATGGAAAGTAATAGAAATTATGGCCAACTTATAACAGTTAAATACACTGCAAATGCCCCCAAAACAGACATACACACATAAGCCATAGCAATACCATTCTCACCCTAACTGTACCAAATACATATTTGACTCTAATCCTGCCACACATGCCTTTCAACTATCCAAATTTTGTGGTAGTATCTCAGTGTTTTCTTAGACTTTTGCTCCGACTGACCTAAAATTGGAAATTATTTGAAGAAGCAACTTTAAAATTCATTACAAAGGCTATGCCTGCAAAAAGCAGGTTGTGCCTGCAAGTGGTTTGTTGTGATCAGTGTACTACCAAGGTAAACAAACCAAGTAAATAAATATAGTATTAAGTTAATAGTAACGGTACTTAAATATATATTCCTAATTTAGGGTCTTTTCGACAATGATTTTTGTTGCTCGGTCCCTGAATCTTGAGGTACAAATTGAGGTATTCTGC
Organism: Protopterus annectens; assembly: GCF_019279795.1. Lineage (NCBI taxonomy): Eukaryota > Metazoa > Chordata > Ceratodontiformes > Protopteridae > Protopterus > Protopterus annectens. The sequence continues at coordinate 912,817,784 of NC_056735.1, forward strand.
CACCCAGATCAGTGACTACTGTTTAACAGTGATTAAATAATAGCAGAGGTAAGTGCTGACTGCATCAGTTATACTCACCTTACTGTGTATATCTCAGCTAAATAACAGTCATAATAATAAAGCATTCTATCTAACTTCATGTAGATGCACACTAGTCTTATAAAGCCAAATCAGTGACTGTTTAAACTGAACAAATAACAAAATGGTCAGTAACTTTCATCTGCATATGAGAGTTATCATTCTACCACCTAGCAGGTAATGCCAATTCTGTGTACATTTCAAACATCTGATTGTGGTAAATAAATGATGGTCGTTCTTCTTCTTTCGGCTTTTCCCGGTTAGGGGTCGCCACAGCGGAACTCCAGTCTGCTAATGATTGGCAGTAGATTTTCACAGTGCCAAGGAGCCAGCTTGACGCCCAACCTTCAACGAAGGCACGCCCATTCATGCATGTCTTTTGAATGCTACTCAACTGTGAGGAGGACATGCAGAGTCCACATAGAAGGTGCTCCAGCCAAGAATCGAACGGGAGAACCTCTTGCCGTGAGGTGACAAAGCTACCGCTGCACCACTGTGGCTTAAATGATGGTGACATAATGAAATTCATCCCTAGAATGAATTTTAAAGTATTCCAAGTTGCTTCACACAACTCATGTTAATACTTCAAAACTGGAATAAAGACCAGACAGTATTTAGTAATTGTCTAGCACAGACAGCCACAGTGAGTATCTGTGTACACTCCACATGCCAACATCTTATAATATAAAATTAAAAAAAGGCCAACCAAACTTCACAAAGAAAGAATGAATCAATGACAAATGTAGTTTGGGACAAACTAAGTTGTCCCTGTCCCACGAGCATGGGGTAAAAGAGGGATATAGATGTTAGAAGTCTAAAGGAGGTCTTTGCATGTAGTTTAGATAGTGGGAATGTAGTGATGAAGAGTTCAGGAGAGAGGGAGAGACTAAGGAAAGTGATATAAGGGAGGGAGGTACTTAATAGGATTAAGTGGTAGGGATTAGGGGAAGTAGGCACATGTTGGCATGAGTTGGTGGTGTTACAACTAACCCACATCCAGACGACCCTGTAGGTATTGTCAGAGTCAAGTAGGCACTTGCTTGGATGGTGGAGTGTGGAGAAGCAGATGGTAAGAGGGTGTTTGAGTTAGTGCTTATACTGTATATATTTTTTTCTCTCTCCCAAGTATATGGTGGTGGGGATGCAGTAGGGAGCCCAGGGAAGGTGCAGTCTGGCCTAGAGGAGCCTGGAGTTGTTCGGGTGAGGTGCATGTCATGGCCAGCATTTGGTGCGTGGCTTACCTGGTTGGCAGGCCTGTGTGGGGAATGTGGAAGATGGTCATTGCTTGTCCAGTGGTAGTCCAGTGGAGTTCCAGGTCACAGTCTGTTGATCCGAAGGGTGGTGGTGGGGCCATGCGGTCTGGCTGAGGCCTGATATTTGGCAAGCTACTTGTTGTCCTAGCAGTTGTGGTGGTCAGCTGTTGTGGTTTCTGGTGTCGTGTAGAGTCTGTGGTGGTAGTGGAGTGTTTGGGCTGCTAGTTTCATGCCTGATAGGTTCCTGGGGATGTTTTGGTTCCTCGCCACTATAAGTTGAAGGTTGCGGTAGTGGTTCTTATTCCGACAGGCCAGCAATGTCCTCATACGGTCGTGGCTGTTGCACATGCATGATGGAGGCAGTGGCCATTGTGAAACATTGTTTTGTACCTCTGAACTGTGCACAGTTTGCAGAGTGTCCGGATTTTGCCTTACATATTTTAGGTATCGGTTTGCGAGGGATTGCTCTTTTTTTTTTTTTTTTTCGCATGCAGAGTTAGTGGGGGCTTGGAGCGTGTACAGCCAGCTACTGTGCTTTCTTCCCGAAGATTTTATTTTTTTCAGTAAATCAGTAGATTTTCACCATCCTATGACCTTCCAAGCTGGAGTAGTTAGTAAGCCATTAGTATGTGTTCCACATTTGCCCATTTGTTCGACATTAGCAGGGCTAGTTTTCCTCATTTTGACATGGAAGGTTGAGAGCTATGGTCAGGTAATGGTTGCATCCAGAGGTACGGGTTAAAGAAAATGCGAATGAAGCACTCTTTAGAGCCAGGTTATGTCATGGTCCTCCGAATTCTGATGACCTAGTTGTAGGGGGGGGGGGGCTATGGTATTTTGGTTGAGGGGTAGTATTAATGTATTTGTTTTCTTTTTCTTTTTTGCAGATGGCTAACTTACCGGGTTTACATCAGCGATGGCAAGCTATTGTGGCCCAGGCTGAGGAGTTATTCCAGGAGGTGGTGATGTCCGAGTTGGTAATGGAACTGGAACAAGCTCCTGGTCAGAAGAGGTGGTGCAACACAGCGAGAACCCCAGATCAGGGGAGGGAAACCTACAACAGAGGATTCACTTTAAGAGCAGCACGTGTTTCTACTTTCTCCAGCAGAAAGAAAATTAAGGTTAATTGATGGAATTTTTGTATTGGAGGCATTATAAAAGCATTCTGATAGGATTCAGTCTGCATCTGAAGAAGTAATTGAAACGAAAATGTATTGTGTGTACAGCATTAATGTGTGTCTTATCTGCTGAATAAACTCATGTTTTTGCACTACTGTGTGGAGTCCCCGTTCCATATTCAGTGTACCCGTGGATTCCTGGGCTCCTTCTATGAGGAAGGCGTACAATAGTGCTCTTTCTGATTTTAATCTGTTTGTTTTGCAGTTGTCAGAAGAGGGGGGGTGTGATTGGAGGAATTATTGTTGCAATATGTAGCTCATGCTTGGGGGATAGGTAAGGCTTTGCAAACAGTTAAGGTGGATTTAGTAGCTATTTGCATTTTCACTAAGGTAACGGGGTTGCAAGATTTCACAAATTCCTGGACATTGAGGCAGATGTTGAGTGGTTGGGGGAGAGCGGTCACGTATAGTAGGGATATTTGATGACCGCTTACAAGGGTGGTATTGAAAGTTTTGTTGAGAGGGTTAGGGTTATTATACAGTGGGTCTTTAGATTATTTCATGTGGGACATGCTATGTACATGGTTATATTTTGGTGCCTTCTGTGTTTCTGAGTTGTTAGGTTTGTTATGTTGGAAGGATGCTATCATAGGAGAGGGAGAGGTTACCATTGCTTTAAGGAAGAGTAAGATAGATCATTTGGGTAGGGGATTCATGGTGGTGATTAAGCCTGACAGGAATCCTAGCCTTTGTCCAATAACGTGGGCCAAAGAATTTAAGAGGAGGTGGATGGGGAGTGCAGATGAGTTAATATTTCATTCTGTGGATGGGAAGGTGGTGTCGAGTAGTAGAATCATATGTTTGGTTAGGAGGGTTTTTTGTTTCATGGGATTTCCAGTGGATAGATTTGCAGCTCACTCTTTTAGAATCAGCAGGGCTTCAGATTTAGCTAGAGAGGGGAGTTCCATTGATTTTATTAAGAGATTGGGGATATGGTCTTCAAATGCATTCTTATCATATATTAGATAAAGTTGTCGACCTGATTAATAACTTTCTTTTCTTCTTTCTTTTAGGGAAGCAGATTATCATCTTGGGGCATTCATATATCCATTGGGTGGAGAAGCATGCATTAGTCAGGGAAGATGGGAAAAAATTTGGGTTTATCACATTTAGGGTAGTCAGTGACTTGGCATGGAGTTATGGGTCCTAGGTGGGATAGGTTGCTGCAGGAATTTGAGGGTGCAGTGTCCTTGCATATTAGTAATCCATTTTCACAGAAACCATACAAGCACTCGCTAGTCAACTTACTCCAGACAACTCAAACCTTCCCACTTCCTTACCCAGCACTCATCCAATCTTCCACATGCAGCCAGTCTCCACCACTCTCATCTACAGATTCATCCAAAAACTTAAAACTTGTACTCCTTCTGCTGACCAGCTACCCTCAGAATACCTCCAAAAAGCGGGCAAAGCAATTTCCTATTCCATATCCATCTTCATAAACAGAACCATTAAGGAGGGAAACATTCCAGACATTTGGAAAATCTCCCATATTATTCCCCTACACAAAGGTGGTAACTCCAATGACTTCTCAAACTACAGGCCAATAGCCCTATTATCACCCTTAGCAAAAATAATGGAAAAATGCATTCATCATCAACTTTTAAACTATTTAACTCAAAATAACTCAATAGCTAAGTGCCAGAATGGTTTTAGGCCATCTCATAGTACCACTACTGCCCTGTTATCCTTTACAGATGTTATAAATAGAAATCGTAATAACAACCACCTCTCATCTGTACTCTTTATTGACCTCTCAAAAGCTTTTGACATGGTAAACCATACCCTTCTTATCAACATTCTTGAATCCTTTTCCCTGGACTCTCTGGGTGTTAAGTGGTTCAGATCCTACCTAACCAATAGACAACAAGCAGTCTCTGGGAAAATAATATATCATCCCTTCTACCAGTCACTCTGGGAGTCCCTCAGGGCTCTACTCTAGGCCCACTTCTTTTTTCTCTTTTTATCAACGACCTCCATTTAGCAATCCCACAAGCCACCTGCATACAATATGCTGATGATTCAACTTTAACATGCTCAGCAAGCTCCCCTACGGAACTACATTCACTGACTCAGAATGTATTCAACATAGTTGAAACTTGGTTTACAAAGTGTGGCCTCCTTCCCAATGCAAAAAAAAAACAAACTCCTTCTCTATACACCCACCAGAAAGTCCATCCCTATTGATTTCTCTGTTATTTCCAATAATTCCACAACTATACACCCCGACTCTACCACCAAGTTGTTAGGAATCACTATTGATAATAAATTGACATTCGATATCTACATAAATAATACCATTAAAGCTGTCAACAGAAAGATAGGCTCCTTATACTGAATCAAAACTTTCTTAACTCTAATAGCCAAAACCAAGATTGCAAACTCCCATTTAATTTCAACTCTTCTTTATGCCTCTCCCATATATACTAACCTCAAAAAGAATAACCTTGCCAAATTGGCCCATGCCTACAACAGCATCGCTAGATTTGCCACTGGTAATCCCTTTAGAACTCACCACTGTCTAAATCTACTACAGCTGGGCTGGCTCGAACTTCAAAACCATCTGAAAATCTCCCAACTAACCATTGTCCATAAGATATTTTACCAGCCCAACTGCACTCCAATACTATCTGATCTCATAATCCCCTATAAAAACGTAAACTCCCTACGCTCTTCTAGTAAACTTCTAGCTAGCATTACCAAGACTAACAACATAGCTGGTGACTCCCTGTTTTCTAGCACAGTGGAAAAAGACTGGAACCTACTTCCCAATGACTTAACATCACTTTCCTCCTTGTCTCTCTTTAAACAAAAACTCAAAATTCACCTTAAGACACACTGGTTATGCCCCTGCAGTAACCCAGACTAACCCTCTAGTTCTGCTAATATTACCTCCACCTCCTACAAAATTTCCTATACTTCATTCCATACTTCTTGCTGCAGAGCTGGAACTGGTGAACACACTCGAACATACTAATGTATTTCTTCTTTCGGACTATCACAAAACATATCAGTTCATAATTCTATAATCACCTTCTATGACTGGTATTAGTGTAAATATTTTAACATATACCTGTATAATCCCTTCATTTAATGTAATACCAACTTTTATCTCTATTTTTATTATGCTTCCTGCATTTTTATTGTACTGTTATCATTTACTATGTAACAACTATGACTCACATCTTGGTATTGTTTTGTATTGTAATGTAATTTCCAATTTAAAATCAAATTGTTTACTAATGGAGCTTTTCTCCCCGGGCCTCTACTGGAAATGGAAATATATCCAGTTAGACTAGCCCGGTAAACAAATGTAAAATAAAATAAAATAAATAAAAAATTTGGGGAGCAATGGTTAGGGCTTTCTTTCTAAGAGGCAATCAGTAAATATTATTCTACAGGCTTGATGACATTACAGACAATGTACCCAGGTATGGAAATTGTTTGGTCAGAGTTGGTTCCTCGTTTGTGCTGGAGGAATTATTTTAGTTATAGGGCTATTGAAAGGGTCAGGAGGTTCGTCAATCAGAGATTGGGTAGGCAATTAAGAATTTTAGGGGTGCATACCATTGAACACAGAGATTTTGGAGATGGAGAGGAGAGCTGGTATCGAATAGATGGGGTGCATTTGAATGAGGTGGTATTGGATCTGTTTAATCTGCATTTGAAGCTGTTTTTAGAGGGTATGGTTGAGGCTAGAGTTTAGGAGGGGGAACAGACTGGGGATCAGGCTGGTGGTGGAGAAGAGGGACAGGATTGTCCTCTTCTGTTCCCCCACTAAGGAAGGTGGATATTCATTGGTTACTGTTGTTTTCTCAAGAAGTGAGCAGGTATGCTGCCTAGTTAAGTGTGCGGGGTGAGTAGGTACGCTGCCCCAGTGGACAAGGTATCAGGGTGAGTAAGTACACTGCCCTGAAATATAATTGTACAGGGTGAGTAGTTACACTGTCCTGAGATCATTTCTGATGAAGATAATTAATGTTGTTTTGTGTGAATAAAGTTCATTATACAATAATATTCAATAAATGTCGTCAAATGGCTTTATGTATTTGGTGTGGTTTATTTATAGGGGGGCAGGGACAAAGTCAAAAATATTGAGGGAAAAAAAGGCTTACAAATCAGGAACAGCATGTAGATTGGCATCAACTACCTTTTTCCTATTTTGTACATGGGGCTGTGGTTTCACATGAACAATGACCATCACCTAGAGCCAGTAGTCACTCCAATGAGTAGCTATTCCTGCTGCGGAATTATTAATATTAATTCTTATATGTAAATATTGCTTGTATATTACATACCTAGAGACTTGATAGAATAACAGGTTTATATAATATTCATTTTTCTGAAAGGTAGGAGATCAGAAACTCAAGTATTTGTCATAATTTAGCAATTACAGCCCTCTATCAAAAAAAAAAATACTCATTTTTTTTTCTGAAGGAGAAACCAAAATAGTTATAATCTCAGGGAGGTTCATAACATTTCTTAATTACTTAAGAATCAGAGAAAAAAATGATGGAAGAGGGTAGAGCAAGATCTAAAATGGCAGACAATGTTTAGTTATTGCTCTGATTCATTTACAAAAGTTAATGGAACAGCAGGTTTTTCATTAACATGCATTTTCTGAAGATAAACAAACATGATGTTCTAATGTCTGGCAGTATTCACTGAGATGGAACAACAGGCTTTACATCAATATACATAGTCAGAACTGTAAGCCAAATGAAACTCTATGCTTAGAATTACTGACTGGCTGCAATACTCTGTGATTTGCCAGGAAAAATGTAAGCTGTCCATCAACATACATTTTGCAAACAATAAGCATAATGGAATTCTAATGTCTACCATTGACTGACTGAAGCCTTTTGTAACTTACTAGAAAAAAAATGAACCAGCATCCATAGCTTCAGGGTACCTTCTGCGAGCCTTAACCGTTGAAGGGCTCATTGACAGTAATATAAAGTTAGTGGTTAGGGCAGCAAACCTTCAAAGCTTTCTTGCCTGAAAGTAAAGGAGGCTAGAGCCCTGAGTATTAGTTATATGATAGGAAAAAAATAAAAAAAATAAAAATATTCACACCCTGGCAAAAAAAAAAAAAAACCTTAAGGAAAAAAGAGGGGGTGGAGGGAAGGTATCCCTTTTACAATAGCTCACTGAAGCCTAAAATGTCTTTCTTGTATACTTCCAGTTCACACCCATACAGCCTTATGGTGTCCAGAAGTTTTTTGGGGGTGATGTTTTTTAATTAAGTGACTTACCAGATAATAATAGGTAGCATTAGAAATGGCAAGGAGCTATTAACAAAATAAGACTAAGATTCTTAGTCTAGGATGTCCTGCATTGAAGAAATTGCTGCTGTTTTCTCCTTATGATTCATATTTTCAAAATGATGCTCATATTTTCATAAATGAGAGATCTAGATGTTATCAAGGTGTATGCTATACAATAATGTGAGAGCCAGTTCAATTCACTGTCAATGTTAGCTTATATGAAAATAAGCAATATGTCAATATGTACTTAATACTTCAAAAAACAAGTGTCTTATAAATCTGTTAATGACATTTAGTGAAACCCTAGATGTTGAAGAAAACTATCGTTGATATTTGCCCTGTAAATTGCATATCTTGAGAGAGATCCAGTATTTTTAGTTTAGCTAATTATACAATTAAGCATATTGTTTTCATATTTCTGTAAATTTGTCAAAAAAATGCACTTATAGAGCAATTTCTTATTGTCATGTGAAATCTTTTTTCTGGTTAACAAAAATATGCTATGTATGCATAGCCTGTACAGTTTTCAAAATATGAAAATGTGTTTGTGAACATATTATATTTTACAATATTTATGGAAAAGATTATGAATGCACTTACTACTGCATTGCAAAGAATACTTCTTACTGATAACATTGCTGTTTTTTCAGTTTTAATAGTGTTTATTGTTCACAAAATATTTATATTTGTTTATTTTATGCTTTTTAAGTTTATGTTTCGGAAAATGCTTTGGAATGCAAGATGTGTTTGGGCTGCTAGAGGGGTGACTTTCCATAACACATAGGTGTTAATGAGATTGTGATCTTTCAAACTTCTACTGTTACAGTAAGTATACTTAACACAACTGTACCATGTTCATCATTAGATCACTATTGCATTATACTAAGTTATGTTACTAGATTACCAGAACTTAGGAAGGATGGGGAAGCAGTGTCAGAATCCAGGAGGTCGTTGAGAATTGTCTTATCCAAACCTGCTCTGGATCTGGAAAAGGAATCAAATTTGTTTCATTTTGTAAAGGTATATACAAAGGAACAAGTTGCTGCCTTTAGAATATGTCTAAGTTACAATCCTTTTCAGAAAAGACATAGAAGAAGCCACATCCTGCCTAGAATTGGACCTCACCTTACCTGGAGGAGATTTGTTATGAGAATAGCAAAAGACAATAACATAAAACAGCCATTTCCAAATTGTCTTTTTTAACACTGATTATCCCTTATTCTCAAATTCATAAGAAATAAACAGTGGTTACAAAGTCCTGAAGGTTCTAGTCCTCTCAGGATAGTATCTGAGTTGTCTGCAAGCATACAAAGTATGTCATATATTTTCATGCAGACTTTTTGGATCAGGAAAAAGACAAGGAGTTACATAGCTTGACTCAATATAATCTCTGAACGTACTTTAGACATAACTGAGTGATCCATTCACATAGATATCCTGTTCTTATAAAACATGAGATAAGGTTTATGCATTTTAAGAACTTGTAAGTTAGATACTCCTTTTTCAGAGGTCAGAGCAATGAGAAGTGCTGATTTCCAAGTTACGGACTTCAATTCATACTGATAAACTGGTTCAAATGAAAAAAGTATAAGTTTCTCTATAACAAAACTGAGATCACAAGAATGTGCCTGGTTTGTAGTTTGGCACCAACTAGAAAATGTCTTTATCTGAGCCACATCTGATTTTCTGGTAGCAGACGTCTTAGTCTCGTTTAATATCTGCTGCATGTCTTCACTAAATAGGAGTCTAAAAGGTAATAAATAGTGGCAGTCAACTGAAGAAGTATAAATTGGGATATATCTAATAAGCCCCTGGGGTCTGCCTTTGTGATTAGTTCCAGTCTGTGAGAAGCTTCTGGTAACTCCCTTGGCTATTTTTAAGAGAAGATAGGAGCACTATTCTCTGGGACAAAAGAGAATCGCAACAATTATTCTTTGAGAGTCCTTATAGATATAGAATGGCCTGGATATGAGGTGAAATGGTGGATAAATGGAAAAGAACATTCTTAGCCATGGAAATAAGAAGGCATCTGTCTTCTGGGGCAGCCTGCAAGTAATTTTAATGTAGAATTTCTTTAACTGTCTGTTGTATATGGAAGCAAAGAGATCAGTTTTAGGCGTTCTCCACACATGGATCGAACAATCCGGTTCAGTTTCCATTTCTGAGGGTCTATCTTGCTCCTGCTCAACTTGTCTGTAATAATGTTTTTCTCTGACAGAATATAGGTAGCATGTAGAATAAGACTGGTCTGAGTTACTACTTCTCAGGCTATCACAGCATTGTTTGCAAAGTGGGTATGATCTGGTACCTCACTGTTTGTTTATGTACATCACTATGCTGTTTTCTGTGATCACTACCAGTGGTCCTGGAGTCCAAAGATGGTTTAAAGATTTTAGGGCATTGATTACTGCCATCATTTTGTTAAGATGTATGTGTTTCTGTCTGTCTTCACATCCTTGACACAGCTCCTCAAGCACAGTATGAGGCATCTGTGTTCACAGAGTGAATAGGATTTTTAAAATCAAGTGTTAAAACAATAAGTGAGAAGGGCACTGAAAAAACAATCAGTAAAAGCAAAATGAAAACTCCAGCAAGGCTAGAACTTCCACTGAGTGACCTCCCAAACTTCTTGTATCAGAGGCACATGAGATATATGCAAATGACCCTTACGAACATCAGGTGTTTCAGCTAATTGACAAGTCATGGGCATTCAAAATCGCTAATTAACTGAAACACCTGATGTTCATAAGGGTCATCTGCATATATCCCATGTGCCTCTGATACAAGAGGTTTGGGAGGTCACTCAGTGGAAGTTCTAACATCAAGTGCTACAAAAAAGACAGCCAGAGGCTTCATTCACATTCTCCATATGCTGATATAGGTCCATTAAAAATTGGCTAGTATCTTTCAACACTGAAATCAATGAAAATAAGATGCGTTTTAACTTCTCTTCCACAAAAATAGAAAGGGGCTCTGTTACTCACCCGGCAGCGGACACAAAGGGGTGTAATGGTGGATGTAAAGAATCCTTGTGTATTTTAGGGACCCCCTTTATAACAGGTAATAAAGGTCAATCAGTCTACTCATTAACATGGCATACAGTGTCTCGTGCACCTGTTTAATCAACCTATTTATCAGCCTTGAGTTTATAACCACATAAGTATTTTCTTCACTCAGAAATTTGTGCATAGAGTTATAATAATCACTAACATTCATTACAGTCAAAGCACCTCGCTTATCTGCTGGTCTGATACAGATGTCAGGGTTGTGCATCAACAATTTCAAAGCTTCCCACTCTCTCCCAGTCATATTATAGAAAGTCTTGTTATGTGGAGCATCTAAAGCATTAATGATATCATTTTCACATACCTTAACAAAGGTGTTCACATACAGTGGTAACTTAGGATTAAATAGGCTAGGTCTTTTAAAAGAAACATGTTCATGTTGTTGTTTGTCACCAAACATAAGCTTGAGTGTCAAGGTCTTAGCAAAAGTTCTAAATGCAAAAGCACATCACTTGTATTCAAAGAAGCCGCAGAAATAAAGATCAGACCCCTGTTTAAGACAGCTGTTTCAGTACCCACCCAGCCTCCTAAGGTAGAGCCTGCTGAGGAGGGTCTGAAGTATGAGAGAGAAGGAGCGAGGTCCAGGAATCCATAAGTCCCTTCTGATTTTCCACTTCCAATGAGAATGAAACCAAGGACACTGATGTGCTCAGCCAGCAGAGGGTGCTGGAAAAGGAAGCTTTCATCAGAGGGACATCATATGAACAGGAAACTCACAGATGAGCAACCTTGTTGTTAATTTATCTAACCATATGATGAGTGCTACTGAAACTGCTGTCTTAAACAGGGGCCTGACATTTATTACTGCAGCTTCTTCAAATGTAAGCAATGTGCTCTTGGATTTATATCTTTTTGCTAGGACTTTGACACTCAAGCTTATGTTTGGTGACAAATAGCAACATGAACATGTTTCTTTTAAAAGGCCTAGTCTATTTAATCCTACGTTACCACCGCATGTGACCACCTTCATTAAGGTATGTGAAAATGATATCATTAATGCTTTAGATGCTCAAAATAAGAACACTTTCTATAATATGACTGGGAGAGAGCGGGAAGCTTTGAAATTGTTGATGCACAACCCAGACATCTGTGTCAGACCAGCAGAAAAGGGAGGAGCTTTGACTGTAATGAACATTAGTGATTATTACAACTCAAATCACAAGCTTCTGAGTGAAGAAAATATTTATGTGGTTATAATCTCAAGGCTGATAAATAGGTTGATTAAACAAGTACATGAGACACTGTATGATTCATAGGTTCATAGGTTCATAGGTTGGTACTAGGCTATCAACCCTATGGCCTATACAAGCCTAGCCATAACAATTCCCTGGCTATTTCTTCCCACACTATTTACTTCCCTGGACCCCTGTCTAGCAGGGTGACTGACGTGATCCCTGGGGTGAATTTCCTTTCTCCCATCCAATCGTCAAGGTTCCTTTTGAAGAGGGCCAAAGAGGCACTCTGCTTGACATGTATGGGCAATCTATTCCAGAGTCTGGGGAGTCTCTGGGTAGGGAACCTATCCCTCCAGCATGTTTTGTTCATTCTGATGACAAGGGTTAGATCCCTGGAGCATGTGGTTCTGAGGGATTGGGATTTCTTTAAGTGTAGCATGTCCAACAGCTCTGGGTTTGACATGGCCTTGTATGTTAAGCAGAGATCACCTCTGAGTAGACGATATGCGACAGAGTATAGCTGGAGTTTTTTAAGGCGGTCAGCGTAGAGCATCTGCTTTAGGCCTGTGATTCTTTTAGTGAGGTATTTCTGCGGCCTTTCCAGTTGTTGCAGATGTCTTGAGAGGTACATACCAAACACGGCGTTGTATTCTATAATGGGTCTAATGAGGGATGAGTACAGTGGGACAATGACCTCCTTTTTTCTGGATGAAAAGCCCTTAGTGATGAGGTGACCACATAGAAGTATTTCCTGACTGTTGTGGTGATGTGGTTATCGAAGGTAAGACCACTGTCCACCTGTGTCCCTAAGTCTCTTATCACACTTTCGGTGTTTAGTGTACTGCCACCTATATGGTAATTCACAGATACATGTTTTTTCCCAAAGGGGATAACTACACATTTCTTGGCATTGAGCTTGAGCCCATGGCTCTGGCACCAAGCGTCTGTTTCTGTAAGGCCCTTTTGTAGAGTATCCACATCATTTGGGGATTCAGTAATGGCTCCCAGTTTGCAGTCATCTGCAAACTTTGTTAGCCAGAGTCCCTTAGTATTGGCCTGTACTTCAGAGAAGTAGATGCCAAACAAGAGCGGCCCCAGGACTGAACCTTGAGGTACTCCACTTGTCACTTGTCTGGAGATGGATTTGGAATCAGCTACTTTTACAGTGTGGGTTCTATCAGTAAGCCAGCTAGCAACCCATTGGGTGATGTAGGAATTAATGCCCAGCTTAGTAAGTTTATCTATGATTCCAGAGTGGGGGATGGTGTCAAAGGCAAGTTCTAGATAGGCTGTGTGGACCACCTTACCCTTGTCCATGGCTATGGAGACTGATTCGAAGAAGTCAATCAGATTCAGGAGACAAGATTGGCACTTCACGAACCCAAACTGGGTGGGGTCCAGTGTTTGAAGGTTGCCAATGTCTTTGTTTATAAGTTCCATGATAATACGCTCCATGGCCTTGAAGATAAGGCTTGTCAGACTGATGGGACTGTAGTTTCCGGGATCCAAGGTGGATACCCCCCTGTGGAGTGGGATAACTGTAGCTCTGTGCCACTCAGTGGGCACGAAACCTGAGGTGAGGCTATGATTAAACATGACACTTAGGTGAGGTGCCAATTCATATTGTAGTTCATGTAGTACACAGCCCGGGATGTCATCTGGTCCCATGGATGCTGTATTCTTAGCTTTGGAGAGTGCGTTTTTTACTTGTGTGGCCGTTATTACCGGAATTTGGCAATCTTCTGGTACTGAGATGGGCCATTTAGGGGGTGAGAGGGGGGGTGAAGTTGCACTGAATTGATCAGCCAGGATATTGGCAATATCCTTGGGATCAGTACATTTAATGTCATTCTGTTTTAACTCAGAGCAGACTTGTTAATGAGTAGACAGATTGATGAACAGTTATACCAATTCTTTTATGTTGAAAAAAACATTATTACCTGTTAAAAAGGGCCTCCCTAAAATGCACAAGGATTCTTTAAATTCACCATTACACCCCATTGTGTCTGGTGCTGGGTGGGTAACAGAGAGTCCCTTTCCATTTTTGTGGAAGAAAAGTTAAAACACATTTTATTTTCATTGAATTCAGTGTTGAAGGATACTAACCAATATTTAGTCGACCTATATCAGCATATGGAGAATGTGAATGAAGCCTTGGGCTGTTTTTTTGTAACACTTGATGTTAAAAATCTTTTTACTAGCATTCTCAATGAATATGATATGCAGGCTGTAAGAGAAATATTGAATATCAAAAGTGACTATAAGAATGATGTTATTATGCTCATCTGTACCTTATTAGAGCTAATATTAAAAAATAATGTTTTTATGTTTGATAAAGATGTTTATTTACAGAAATGGGGTGTTGCTATGGGCAACCCTTGTGCAAACTCATACGCCAATCTTCTAATGTACTATTGGAAAGAGAGTTATATTTTTAACAGTGTTTGTTATTCCAGTCTTATAAAGTTTTATTGTCACTTTGTGGACGATATCTTTCTCCTATGGGCTGGTGATGAAGTAGGGTTACAATGATTTATATCGTTTATAAATGGCACCACCCACTTTTTATGTTTTACTTCTACTTTTTCTGTTTCTGACATTGATTTTTTGGATGTGAAACTATATAAAGATGTTTCTGGTAAGATTAATATCACATTGCATAGAAAGGCCTACTGGAAGAATAGTCTCTTAACATACAACATCATACCTCTCAACTGTACAGATTTTTGCAGAATCCCCAGATTTTTGCCACTTATTTTTGTTCTTTTTCTCAAAAAATTGTGTTTTTCTGGCAAATTATTGGCAAATTATTCAGAGTTAGTGCCAATAAATAATAATAGCCATTCAAGTTTCAGACTTCGCAACCTTCAGAAAATCAATACTAATGCAAAGTATGTTATTCTATCAATTTTCTAAGTTTGTAAGAGCAATATTTAAAACATGTCCCTATTTTTGGGCCTTTGCCCCACCCCATTATTGGTGGCTTTGTCTAGATTTCTTGATCTAAGAGGTTGAGAGGTATGAACAGTATGCATACTAGGTATGTGTTTTCTAATGTCCTAAAGTGGCAATTCACCAGGATATCTAGGTTGTGCATTGATGACTGTGATAAGAATATGAGGATACTTACCCAACAATTTTTGGACAGAGGTTATAAAAAGAGACAGGTTAATGACATTACTAAGCAGGTTGTATCAAACAGAAACTATCAACCAAACCTTTTTATTCTGATGGTCATGGACAGGAAAAAAAGGTGAAAGGTACGAGGCCTCGCTCATGGCATGGCCTGAGATTTGTGACTAAGGTTAATGATATGTCAACTTAATATGTGATATTATTTCCAAGAAATGGAAGTTATTGGCTGCTGATTCTAAGACAATGGGTATTGTAGGATGTAAACCAAGGTTTGGCTTCAAGAATTCTGATAATTTTAAACAGTTGCTTTGTAAGCCAAGACAACCTTCATTAAGCATTATTTCACAGACAATAGGAACTTTCCCTTGTAACAGATGTAAAACCTATTCAGTTATTATGAAGCAACAGATTTTTAAGCATACGACACGTGATTATACTTTTAAGCCTAAATTTTATGCCGATTGTTAGACAGCACACATTGTACATTAAGCTACCTGTGATGTCTGCTTATGTTTTTATGTAGGGAAGATGGTTAATAAATTGAAAGACAGACTTTTAAAACATTTATATGACATCAGGGTTCATGATGCTAAGAATGCCTTGGAAAAACACATTGCTGACAACCATGGGCATATATTTTCCTTCAGGGTTTACAGTGTGTAAGAGCTAACCCTAGGGGTGGTACTTTAAATAACCATGTTGAAAATTTAGAGCTCAAATGGATACTTAGACTACAAGCTGAGAAATATCCAGGTATTAACATGAATATATGCTTAAAATCAACCCTGAAAGGGAGGAAATTTAATTTATAATGTGATTGGTTGATACAGTTTAACTGTTTTGTAATTGGCTGTCTTGTTTGTTTAAATAGGACTGTTTTATTTGATTTTATATGGATCTGATGAAGTGTTAGCAAATGCAAAAGTGCTTATCCAGTTTTAATAAAGTCTATGGTCATGGTAACCTTGCTGGTGATTTTTTCTTCACATTTTGGTTTTGTTCCAGAATTGTATAAAAGGGGAAGAATCTAAGTGTGGTGTGGATAAACTACAAAAAAAGAATTTGACATTGTCCCACATTAATGGATACAGAAGTGCTTACAGACGTATCAGATGCACCTTTTAGTGATCAATTATTACAGTGACCATGAAACAGTGGCAAACCACTTTGTAGATAAGCCATGATAAAGGATAACTTATTATTCCAGGGATAAAATTTCAATTATTCCAGGGATAAAATTTCAAAAGAGGATAGTCCAGGGTGACTCTTTTTCACCACTGCTCTTTTGTCTCATCCTTAACTGATTAAGTTTTCTACTAAACAGATTAGACTACGGTTACTATTTGGTACATAGAAAAGAACAAAGTGTAAAGACTTCTCATCTTCTTTTTTTGGATGATTTAAAACCATATTGTTCATCAGATGAGGAGCTGAAAGCACAGCTACAAGTGGACACAACTTTCCAGATTATATAAGAATGGCATATAGCCTTCATAAATGTGCAAAAGCAAAATTTAAATCATGAAAGCTACAGCATCAATAAATTATCAAGTCTAGGACAGGAATGTGATATAAAGGAACTTGAACAAAAGGGAGTGTATAAATATTTGGGAGTTGATGAAGGATTGACAATAAAACATGAGCAAATGTGAACAAAACTCAGTAAGGAATATTTTAGAAGACCAAAATTAATACTGAAAAAAAGCCCCGACATCATGGAACGAAGTCCAGGCTATAAACCAATTTGTTCTTTCTGTTCTAAATTACAGTTTTGGGCTGACTGACTGGCCCCCAAAGGTAATGGATCAGTTGCACATGAATACAAGAAAAAAATGCTTCACAATTATCAAATGATATATAAAAATCGAGTCTACTTTAGAATGATGGATGTCTGAAATATCGAGCCCTCACATGAGCGAATATTTCAAACCTCGATATTGATATATTTTTTTTTTTTGCACTACAGTGTGGATCAGAATATTTGCTCTTTCCTCACTGTAGTGTGATCTCGGAGTTGGAATATATATTTAGCGGGGGTATGGGGGGGTTGCAATTTCGAGTTTTTGAATATTCGCTCATATGAGCATTCAAGACATTGATCTTTCATTTTTCTGACACAGACCATAAAAATCAGTGTATACCAAGATTGTATATGCCTCATTTTGAAAGAGTATGGGCCTCCTCAAAATTGATTACATGTATAGAGCTGCAATCTTATGACTATATACATATCTGCTGACTTCACCAGATCCAAACATAGTGAACATTTTAAAACATAAAAAGAGCAAGTCTAAGATGACTTCCCTGCTTAGTTTAGCATAAGCCTATCAATATTAAGCAGAAATGGAAATCAAACCAGTAAACAAAAGTCAGGAAGCAACTGAATGTGCCAAAAAACAAAAGGGGAAGGATCAGATGAGAAGGCAAGAAATGCAAAAATGGTATAAGTATGGTTGCAATTACAGAAAACTCCTGAAACAACCTCTTTTCAATCAGGATCTGATGTAGGAATGGTAAAGGAGAGGCAAAGTTAAACCAAAAGATGAAAGGTTAATATTGTTGGGCCCAGGATAGTGGACTACATATGTGTTAGCTTACAAAGTCCATTGAGCATGTGGGATAAACAGACAAATGTAAGTTCTGTAATACAGAACTTGAAACCATCATACATCTTGTTGCTGGGTGTGATACAATAATAGCAGAGGGCTTGTATATCAAAATGCATAATAATGTGGCAAGACTATTGCATTGGTGATTGTGCAAACTTTGCAGTATTAAGGTACCTGAAAAAGCATTGGAAATTGAGCCAAAAAGCATTATAGAGAATGATATTTATATCACATGGGATTACCCATTACCAACAGCTCAATAATAGATATGAGAAAATCAAATGTAGTAGCCCATGGAAAGAAGACAAAAGGAGCATTGATCATTAAAATTGTTACACCCAGTGATTACAGTGTCTTACATACACACAGATGCAAGTTATAAAATGCCAGGATTTTCTGGTAGAAATGAGGGTAATGTGAAGAAGCATACCCAAAGCTTTCCAGTCGTGGTTGGAGCGATTGGTCTTAAAAAAAGAATTTTGCTACTAATACCTGTAACTCTGTATAAATTACAACAGTGAGTTCTGGGCATATTGCAGGTGCTGTGACAACCACTTTTAGCTAACACCAAAGATTGAAATAATATTAATTTCATGAACTTTAATCATACTTTGACTTAGGATTGGGGTCCATTCCCATCAAGGTATTAGAAACCCAAAAGACTTGGGGAAGATAAATCCAAGTCTGGCCAATGGAGTCATAAGAATTTTAGAGGTCATTAACCATCTCTAAACTCTCTGAATGATTCTCACAACCCACTTGTCTGGGGTTGTCTGATGCCACTGAGGAAAATGAAGGCCTACAATTTGGGAAATTTTTCATGAGTTGTTTTTTTGAGTCTTCTTGTCATTGCTTTTTGAAATTCTTTTTGCCTGTACCTCACTGAAGCTGTTTGTTCTGTTTCTTATAAAAAGATACTGAATTGGAAATAAAGTTCCTGTTAAACTTTAGAAAGGATGGTTGCAAAGCCTGCATGATCCCTGGAATTAACTTTCATTATTCTTCAGATCTTTTAAAGACCTCAGCAGAAGAGGAGCCAAACTATACCTCTCTATTTAAGGGAGAAATCAAGATCTCAGCTACAACATATAACCAAGCAAAACTTATCATTTCTGAACCAGTGGTATCAACTCTGGATACTGCATTAGCAGTATTGCATTTGTAGTCAAACCAGAGCACTGTAGCATTCCTAAACTGTGGCAACTGTTCATTGTAGCAAGCAGTTTGCAACAGTTTAAAAGTATTTTTTTAATTAAACCTGCAGCTGTTTGCTAATTGTGTAGGAAGTAGTTTGCTACAGTTTAGACAGTTTTTTTGTTGTTTTTTTAAACTAAAACTTGAGTGTTGTAGCACTCCATGCAGGCAAGATATAAAATATAGCTACACTTTGCTACAATTGTAGTTGGTAGTTTACTACAGTGTAAAAAGAAGAAGTACGTTTTTTTAATTAAAACTTGAGTGCTGTAGTGCTTCATGCAGGCAGGGTATAAACTGTAGCAACTGTTTCCCACATTTGTAGCAAACGGTTTGCTACAGTTTAAAAGAAGAAATTATTTTTATTTAAATAATATGTTGAAGGAGGGTAGACAGCAGGGCACAGAAACTGGACTGGAATGGCTGGCGCAGGGGCTATATATTGCCCATCTGGCCACCTGGTTGGTGTGCCAGTAGAAGCAAAGTCTTTTTTTTTTTTTTTTTTTTTCAAAGAAAGAGCTAATGGGAGGTGTAGATCTAACTGTAGCAAGCCTATCACTTAACAGTGTAACTACTGGATTATTACAATGATGTGTTGCTTGAAGAGCTGAGGCGGTGATGTGCTAGTTCATAGTATTGGTCTTGGGAGAGTGCACTTCAACAACAGAAAAGTTCAGATAGCATGGCTATCTAACCTCAGACTTTAAATGGCTCTCCTTGATACCATCTGCAGTTAAGGCATATGGAAAAGTGCACTGAAGCTTTTGATGCTGGCTGATTGCCATATCTTTGGCAAGATACAACCCATATAACTTAGGCTTCTGTAACAGTGATCTAATAAATCACATCTACATTCTTTGCATGGGTTCATAGGTTTATAGGTGTGTATTAGGCTAATGGCCCTGGAGCCTTTACAAGCCTAGCCCATAGAATTACCCTTGCATAGTGCCACCCGACCTTAGTTTCCAGTGCCCTTGTTGAGTAGAGCCACTGGAGTGATCCCCAGGGTGAATTTTCTATTTCCCATCTGATCATCAAGATTTCTCTTGAAGAGAGCCAGTGAGGTGTTCTGTTTGACATGTATGGGAAGTCTCTTCCATAGCATGGGCAGTCTCTGGGTTATGAATCTGTCCCTCCAGCATGTTCTGTTGATTGTGGTAATGAGGCTGAGGTCTCTGCAGTGTGTGGTGTGGAGGGATTGGGATTTCTTTAGATGTAGAATTTCTAACAGAGTTGGGTCAGACATGGCTTTATATGTCAAGCAGAGGTCTCCTCTCAGTAGGCGATATGAGACAGAGAATAGTTGGAGTTTTTTGAGACTGTCCACATAAGACAAGTGTTTAAGGCCTAGGATCCTCTTTGTGAGGTACTTTTTGGGCCTCTCTAGTTGTTGCAGGTGTCTAGTGAGGTACATGCCAAATGGGGCATTGTACTCGATGATTGACCAAATGAAGGAAGAGTAGAGGGAGACAATTACCTCTTTCTTCTTGGATGCAAAACCCTTAGTAATGAGATGTGCACATAGAAGGACTTTCTGACCACAGTGGCAGTGTGGTGGTCAAAAGAGAGGTTGCTGTCAACTTGTGATACCAGATCTCTTATAATGCTTTCTGTGTTCAGTGGACTAGCATCAATGTGGTAGTTCATAGAAACTGGGTTTTTCCCAAAGGAGATGACACATTTTTTGTCATTGAGCTTAAGGCCATGGTTCTGACACCAGTCGTTGGTCTCAGTGAGGCCTTTCTGTATGTTTCAACATCACTTGGGGAGTTAATAATGGCTCCCAACTTGCAATCATCTGCAAACTTTGTAAGCCAGAGTCACTTTGTGTTGGACTGGACTTCTGAGATGTAGATACCAAACAGAAGAGGACCCAGGACAATCCCTGTGGGGCTCCACTCATGACTGGTCAGCAGTCTGACTTGGAGTCAGCTACTTTCATACTGTGAGTTCTATCTGTTAGCCAGTTTGCAACCAACCTAGTGATACAAGGAGGTTGATGCCTAGCTTAGTGAGTTTTTCTATGTTTCCTGAGAGGGAATGGTATCAAAGGCCTTGGCCAGATCAAGGTAGGCTGTATGAACCACCTTGCCTTCATCCACAGCTCTGATGACTGACTCAAAGAAGTAAACCAAGTTGAGCAGGCATGATCTACCCTTCGCAAAACCAAACTGTGCGGGATCCAGAGTTTGGAGATTCCCTCTATCCTTGTTTATTAGGTCTATGATGATGCATTCCATAGTTTTGCATATCAGACTTGTCAGGCTAATGGGGAGATAGTTCCCAGGGTCTGTAGTTGCTCCTGCTTTGTGTAGATGGATGACTATAGCAATGCACCATTCGGTAGGGAAAAAGCCTGAGGTGAGGTGCCAGTTCACTCTGTAGTTCATGTAGAACACAGCCAGGGATATTGTCAGTTCCCATAGAATCTGTATTCTTGGCCTTTGACAGTGTTGTTTTAACCTGTGCAGCAGTAATACTGGATGCCTGGCAATCTACTGGTATTGTGATTGGTCTTTTGTGGGGGAGATAGGGGTGCAGTTGGCACTGAATCTGTCGGCCAGTATATTGGCAATATCTGTTGGCTTGGTATAGGAGATACCATTGTGCAGTAGCTCAGAGAAAATCTGGATATTGCCGTGGAGGTTATTTACATAATTATAGAAGGCCTTGTGGTTGTTTTTACTATCTGCTGCAATTCTGTTTTTATAGCTAGCTTTAGAGGATTTGATGAGGGATCTCAACTTTTTGTTGAGGCTGATAAGGGAGCTTTTCCAGTCTTGGGGCTTCGTCATATTCTGCATCAGTTTCCTCCTTCTGTTGTAGAGTTTGTTTATGGCAAGGGACCACCAGATTGGCTTCCTTTTTTTGTAGGAGAGTGTTTCAGTTCTACTGGGTAAGGCGAGATCCATGCATTTGTGTAAGTATTTGCACAGTGCATTGGTGTATGATTCGGTGGTCATGCAACTATTCTCCATTTGCATGGGTGCCGTGGAGTTAGCCACCTCTGTTTTTAGGAGCCCAAAGTTAGCTTTGGAGAAGTTTTTCATGGTGGTTACCTTTGCAGGGGGTTGGGGTGGGGGTGGGGGTGGGAGGGATGTGGGTTTACAAGGTGATTAGTCTGTGGTCGGATCTAACCAGGGGGGAGTTTACTATTGGTGTACAGCAATGGTCACCCATGTTAGTAATGACCAGGTCAAGGATGTTGCTACCTATAGTGGGGGTAAGAATGAGCTGGTCCAGGGCATTGGAATTAATGAATTCCAGGAAACATTGTGCAAGTTTATTGGTACATGAGTATGCTTCCCTGTTAATGGAGGGGTAGTTGAAGTTACCCAGTATTAGTGTGTTAGGTTGGACCCTAATATTTTCCAGGGTGCTTAGGAACATGGAGTGAGTGTCTTGGGACATGGTTGGGTACCTATAACAGGCTATGTCTTGAATTGCTATCTTACCCAATGTTAGCTGCACGTGAAGTATCTCTGATGCGTTATGTTGGGCTACCAGTCTGGAGGTGTGTGCATCCTTTATCAATATGGAAACACCACCACCTTTGGAGCTTCAGTCCAAGTTCTGTGGCCTCAGCATATATTTACTGAATATGCAGTATGAAACTCTAATGTCTTGAAGTTGAGATTAGCTAAGGTATAACATGTTTTAAATCATTTTGGTTAACGTTATTGTATGACTGTTTTACCATTAGGGTGCACAATATTCTCTGATTCTGGAAGCTGCACAGGGTTGGTCCTGAATGGGAGATCATTTTGGAAATCCAGTTTATTATATAACTGCAATAATTTTTTTATATACATACAATTTTTCATAATTGTACAATCTTTGTACCATTATAACTCATTCTTTTACTATTTTTAGGAGATTTCTACACATAGTTATGCATTTTCCATTGATATTTATACTCATGTATAAGTACATATATATCTATATATCTATATCTGTCTATAGCTATACCTATCTATCTATAGTAAAGTTTTTAAGTATGTATTTTTCTTTAAGGAAGAGCGGTCAGCTATCATGCGATCATTTGAATTACTTTAAATAGAGCACTTAGTGCTGTTTTTAACAGATTCTGATGAAGTCTGGTTGATTTAATTTGGATGATGTCAATAGCACTCATTTTTAATAAATGTGGTTTTACTTGCATTATCCTGGTAGAATTCATTTATTTTATTAGCAAACTGTTTTATTTTTTGGTTCTTATTTCGCATGCTGAGTGGTGGAATGAGTTTTTTAATGATACATTCATTTGCATAGTGATGTCATCCTGGGATATATAATCAAAGAGGCCAGTGTCAATAGCTGGGATTTTAACACTAATATGGATTTATCATTGTTTATTCAACAGCTGAAGTAGAATATTTATCAATTGCAGAAGAACTTCAGTTCATTTAAAGAACACATGACTGGAGACAAGAACTGAAAACAGGGATTTAAGCATTCTTAATTTGGAACCTAAACACTTGCTACGAATGATTTCACCAACCACCAACCACCAATGAGTTAAGAACTGAAAACAACAATGCTAGCATGCTAGACCCTTCCAAAAAAACTTCCAATAAACAAGTTTGCACAAACCAATGGCAAAATAGATTCAGAAGTAAGTGGCCTAGCTCACAAGCCCAATGTAAAAATAAAATGGTCTATGTCCCTTTTTCTCCTTTTTTTCCTGTCCATATGGACAATTCAATGTAAACAGTTCCAAATTATCTGCATTGAATTTCCGCTCTGGCATTGTATAAAATCAGATACTCAGTTGATTGGCATCATTCATAAAAGTTACCATTGACAGTGGGATCCCCCTCCTTTATTTGAGGGGGAGTCACCCTCAACCTTCCACTCTCCCTCACTGACCTCTGTCTTTCCTTCTTTACGCCATCAGATGTTTACTCAGGGTGTCAATGAACCTGTGCCATCCTCTGTAAGAGATCAGGGCTTTTATGCAAGAATGTTCATGGTGACAAAGCCAGGAGACTCCTTGAGACACTTTTTAGACATTTCTTTTCTGCATCTCCATATTAAAGTTCCAGTATTGAAGATATTCTCCCTTCAGCGAATATTGACTTTCATTTTCTTATGCTGATTCCTAATAACTTTGGATATAAAGGACAATCATCATTTTATTCCAATTTGCAACACTTTCTGACACTGTTTGAGTTTTTTCCCCTCTGCCTGGGCCACATTTTCAATTTTCTTTTCTGCCATTGGGTTATCTACCACACCCTAGATATTCACAAAGTGCTTAGCTCTGGTAAGTAGCCCATTGAAGCTTATTTACATTTTCCACACCTAGATGACTGCCTGATAGTGTCAGTCTCTGAGATTTGCCAAAAGTTCCTTGAGTGGATAATGATGCTATTCCATAGCCTAGGATTTCTGATAAACATGGAAAAACCTTCTCTTCTCGCCTCCCCACTCACAGAATCCAATTCCCTAGCTGGCTTGTGGATTCATGAAAGCCTTTCTTCCCCATGACAAGATAATGCCTTGTGTGATGTATTTTCTGGGATTCTCAGAGCTGACTCAGGCATCCGAATTTTATAACTGCCTCTATGTTTTTCACAATTCCTCTAGCCTGGTTTTATTTGAGGAAAATTCAATTGCTCATCAAAACCCTCTTTTATATGCCATATTTACTTTTACTGGTAATTGATCTATTACCATTCTCCATAAAAAAAAATCTTGACATGCTACTTTCTGATGACACCATTTGTTTCTTATTTTTAAAGATTTAATTTTTTTTCATTTGTTAGATTTTCCCATGGTTTTACATAGTAATTTTTTATCATTAAGTTCTTATACCACACCTTTCTATCTTTTTTCTATATCAACAATTTTTATTTTCCATGAAAATATTTTTTCATCATAACAGTTTATTTCCTCATTTGTACACATTTTCTGTTTTACTCTTTTTTGCTCCTAAATTTATCATACTTATATTATACAATTTTACTACTAATCTTTCTTTTGCATTTATCCTCTTTAATACTTTATACTGATTTAATGAAGCAGTATATACTGCTGGAATAATTAATCTTAAACCTCCTTTGTCTTAATTTACATACAAGACTCCTCTTTTTACTGGATTTAACTTAAAACCCCATATTAATGAAAAATATCTGCAATGATTCCTTTTCAGATTCTGTTGGAACGATAAATATACCTGCTAGGTATGTTATCTTTCCCATCAGTACTGAATTTATCAAATCAGCCTTTTTTCTGAATGATAATTTATATGTACTCCAGAAAAAGATATTTTTTTATTTCTTCTAATTTTCCCATTGATTTCTACTTATATCATCATTCCCAAATTTTATACATAACACTAAAATTTCATTCATTGCAAAATATATACTCCCTATCTTTGCTGCATTATTGAAACCTTTGCTTTTTTCTTAGTTGAAGCCATCCCTATCATGTCTAGAGACTCATTTGTGCAAATTATTACTTCCTTTATCCAAATGTTTCTTGCAATTATTATACTGTCATCTGCAAATGTTAACAGAATTGAAATTCTTAACACTTCAGGTGTTATATACTATGCCGCTTTCAATTTGTAATTTATTTCATAAACTATCACATTCATAACTAATGCAAATAGTATACAACTCATTGGACATACATGTATTACACCACCCTTCATATGTACCTCTTGGCTTAACCAGCCATTTACAAGTGTTTTAACTTTATTGTTACTATACACTGGCACACATAATTTCCTAACTTTCTCACCTATATTATATTTTTCAGTTATTACCCAGAAGATTTCATGCCCATTTGTATCAAATACCTTATTAATGTCTCCTATCATGATTTTTGCTTCTTCCTATCTATTCAGAATATCTTCCACAATTTTCTATCATCAATTCTTGACAACCCTTCTCATAGGTTCATAGCTTCATAAGTTGGTACTAGGCTATTGGCCCTAGGGCCTATACAATCCTAACCATAACAATTCCCTGGCTATTTCTTCCCTGAATCAATCTGCCAGGATATTGGCAATATCCTTGGGATCAGTATATTTAATGCCATTCTGTTGTAGCTCAGAGCAGATCTGAGCATTGCCATTTAGATTCTTGACATAGTTATAGAATGCCTTGTGGTTGTCTTTGGAATCTTTGGCAATTTTGTTTTCATAACTAGCTTTAGAGGATTTTATGAGGGATGTCAGCTTCTTACTGTGACTGTTAAGGGAGTTTTTTGCATCCTGGGAGTTTCCTCTTTTCTGCAACAGTTTCTTCCTTTTGTTGTAAAGTTTGATATGGCAGGGGACCACCAGATTGGCTTCATATTTTTGGAGGAGAGCATCTTGGTTCTTTTTGGGATGGCACGATTCATGCATGAGTGGATGTGCTCGTTCAATGCCTTAGTGTAGGACTCAACAGTTGAACTTTCATTTCCCGTCTGCATGGGTGTCATGAAGTTTGTCACTTCTGACTTGAGTAGCATGAGGTTGGCTTTGGAGAAGTTTTTTATGGAGGTTTCCTTACTGGGAGTTGGGGGTGGAATGTGGATGCTAAGGGTGATTAGCTTATGGTCTGACCTGACCAATGAGGGGGTGACCATAGGTGTGGAGCATTGATTTCCCATGTTGACAATGACCAGGTCTAGCATATTGGAGCTCCTGGTGGGAAAATGGATTAGTTGATCCAGGGTTTTAGAATTTATGAATTCCAAGAACCGTTGGGAAAAGGTGTTGGTACACGAGTAGTTTCCCCACTTAATGGCAGGGTAGTTGAAGTCACCCAGCATTAGGGTGTTTGGTTGTATCTTAATATTTTCCAGTATGCTTAGAAAGGTGTAGTGAGAATCTTGGGGCATGGTAGGGGATCTGTAGCAAGCTACAATTTGGATTGCAGTCTTACCTAGTGTTAGTTTTACCTGGAGAATTTCAGACACATTGCATTGGGCAACTAGCCTGGTGGTGTGAATATCCTTGGTGAATATGGGCACTCCTCCACCTTTATTGTTTCAATCCTGGTTTGGTGGCCGAAAAGTGTGGTAAGAGTTGTAGCCTGGTATTGCAGGCATGCTCTCTGGAGCCTTGAACCATTTATACTATATATACTATCTTCCATAATATTTTTCCATAAATATTTTTGTATTATTTTCATAGAGATCTTATAATTATTATTTAATACTATTGGTATCCACCTTTTTTAATTGCCTTCTATCTTCCTTCTCCCTTATAAATTCAATTATTCCACTACATAATTCTTTATACATAAAACCTTTATCTGTTTATTCAAAATTTGTAAAAAACATTTTTTTGCCAATCCCTTATGTTTTTCATATATTTCATTCCCTATTCTATCTGGTTCTGCAAACAAATCTGTATTTACTTGTCCTAATATTTTATCTAGCTCATTTAAAGAAATTTCCCATTCCAACTCTTTATTCCCTTTTTCTGTTAAGTTTTTTTTACTTTCCATGTTTTTCTCACTACCTTCTTTTTTCTTTAAACATCTCTTGTAAATATTGTATTCATAATCTTTTCATGAGTTCTATGTTTTATTTTATATTTTTTATTTCATCAACACTGCCATCTCCTTTATTAATCTACTTAAGCAAGTTGATACTTCTCTTTTTCTTAGTAAAATATCTTTGCTTACATACAAATTATTGTATTTTTTTCTTGATTTCATTCATATAATATTTTTTCTTTGTCAGAGTACTTTATATCACTAAGTTCTGAATCTTCCAATGCATCATTATATTTCTTTCATATTTTTCTTTCTCTATTTTTCTCACACCATATTGACACTGTAAAAAAATATATTTTTCCTTAAATATCATGCACCATTCAGACCAAGTTTTATAAAATGTTCTCATAGTAATATGATCTTTCCATAAATGTTTGACTAATCTCTTTCCTTCTTCATTCCATGCTTTCTCATTTATCCTTTTTATTCCTTTTATTTTTGTTATATATTCCTTGTTTTCCTTTATTTCTAGTCATATTACAAGATGATCATAAAATCTTGTTTCAACTACCTCTCCTTCTCCTAAAATTAAGCCTTCTAATACTATAAACTAATCTATTTCAGTTCTATAAATATCTATTTTGTAAGTCCATGAATTTTTGTCCCAAAGTTTTAATTTACCATATCTTATAACTTCTAACATTTTTATATCATTTATTCCTTTCTTGTTATGCTTGTTCCTTACATCATAAAGTCTCCCATTATTATATTATATTATAATATATGAATCACTACATCATCTAATATCTAATAAAATAAGCTTTCCCTTTCTTTACATTATTATAAGCATATCATGCTATGATTCTATATACACTTATCTTTACATTTTAAATCTACAATGGTTAATCTTCCCATTTTTGCTAAAGTTACATCTAATATCATTACTGTATTTCTACGGAATACAGTTATTCAAAAATATCTCTCATTTCCCAAGTTCCACTATATCTTTCCTCCCTATAGTTTCTCTGTAATGTTTTGTTATTTGTTAAAAATCATGTGTCTTCTAATATAATTACATTTACATCACATGCAATACACAATTCCTAAATCACTGTTCTTATTATTGTTGGTTTAATACTATTCACATTTTCAGAAAGCACTCTATTTTTTTTTTTATTTTCCCTGTTCTACAGATTCATGTTTTCATAGGTTAATAGTTAATTAATAGGCTAGCTTTCTTAATAGGCCATTCTCACCCTAGGCAGCTACCCTCCCAAAGGTAAGAATCACACAATCAAACTTGCATCTGTGAGTCAAACATGTTAACCATTATACCAACTAACAATCATTATAACTACATATATTCTTTTTCATCCATTTCCTTTCTTTATTTTGTTTTTGTATATATCCCTTCATTTTTTCTTTTATGTCCTTTACTATTTTACCAATATAATTATTTCTATTCTTTATACATCCTGATTTATGTCCTCTTCATCACATATTTCTGAATCTATGTCATTTTTATTATATTTTTCTCCACTAAATTTTCTTCTGTTTTTACAACTTCTAAAATGTATTTGCTTTAACATTCTTCTCTTTCTTTTTCATTTTCCTTACTATTATAATTTTTGCAATACATCCATAAATGCACAATTCTGTTACATATATAACATTTGAGTTCACAATTGTTTGCATCATTATCAGTTATTATTATTATTATTATTATTGTTATTATTATTGGTGATTGCAGAATTATCATGGAGCTTATCAATAAGGACATAGGAAACCTCCAAATGCTGAATGCAACCCAGTTTGGCTCCATTGAGTATAGATCATGCTTATTTAACTTTTTAGTCTTCTCTGAGCATGTCAACAAAGCCATGGACAAAGGCAATACAGTACACGCAGCCTTGCTAAGGCTTTCAACACAATTCCCTACTCTGCCATCACTGAGAAACTCTCCCAGATAGGGATTAACCCTTATGTTACTAGATGGGTAGCCAGATGGCTCACCAACAGAACAATGTCAAAATTGGTGACTCTACTTCCACCAGTAGGCCCGTCACCAGTTAAGTACCACAGGGGTCTGTCCTAGGCCTCTTACTGTTTGCTGTCTATTTCTCAGAAGTCCAGGCCAAAGTAGATGCCCTTTGGCTTTCCAAGTTCACTGATGATTGCAAACTAGGAGCAATCATTGAGTCCCCCAATGATGCCAACATATTACAAGAAGGGGTAACACAAACAAATGATTAGTGCCAAAGCCATGGTTTAAAACTAAATGAAAAAAATAAAATAAAATGCATTATTATTACCATTGGTAAAATGGAATTCCCTACAAATTAAAATATCGATAGCACCCTCGTGAGTTCCGACCCAGTGGTGAATGACTTTGGAACACAGGTTGATAGCAATCTGAACTTTGACTGCCAAGTTCCCACAATGGTAAGGAAAGCTGTCTATGTAGTGCACCTCATAAGCAAAGGCATGGCATCCAGGTCAAGAGATGTTATAACTCCACTGTACTCGACTCTCATCAGACAGCTAATATACCTCAGCAGAAACCTGCAGCGAGTGACTCAGAGGTTTCTCACTAAGCAAATACCGGGACTTCAAAGCATGACCTACATGGATAGGCTGAAAGCCTTCACACTTTACTCTGAATCTTGTAGGCTGCTGAGAGGTGACTTGTGCCTAGCCTCTAGGGCAATCACTAACACTGCCCTAATGGAAATGCTGCACATCCACAAGTCAAATAGCTCAAGAGTCACTTGCTCTAGGAATCTTAACCTAGCTTGTGGCATTAACAGATCATGTTGGAGAGACAGATATGTTTCCCAGAAACTGACCGTTCTCTGGAATAGACTCAATTCATGTAACACAGGGCTCCTCACTGACCCTATTCAAACACAACCTAGATAATTGGATGGGAGACCACAAATTCACCCTTAGGGTAGCATCCGTGTCCCTTATGGACAGGGGTAGCCAGTGTTGATCACAGACCCTCTCTGTTCATAAATTCATTCGGCAAACTACCCAAAAAAGAACAAATGGAGATACTTGGGATTAACATGGCTAGGCTTATAAAGGCTCCAGAGCCACTAGCTAAGTACCTTCTATGAACCTATGAACTTATTAATGCCCTATTTCCTCCATCTGCCTCTTGTTTCTATGGGCTGCTTCTGCACCTGGAATGGAAACATTAAGTGCTCCTGCAAAATGGACCCACTTCCAACAACAATGAGGAGGGAAAGTTCCATGATGGCCTGCCCAAATTTCCCTTTCCCCTAGTAGAATATATACAACAGTGGGTCTCATCTGAAAAGGGGCTACTAGCTCAGTGGGACAAACCCTGGTCAATGAAGTATAAATAAGATAAAATATATTTCCTGAGGGTAGGACAAAAGGATAAGAAGTTTATAAACAGACCATTTTGTGATGGTTCTCCTGAATTATTAATTTTGTAACCCTTACCATGAACACTCACTTCCAGGCATAGTTTGGGCTCACTCTACTTGAGTTTTGGCTCCTTTCAAGGCATTTTGGTATAGACTGGACTCTAGAAACATTCCAGAGGCAACTACCTGGTTATGAGCAAGCACATTTATCAAGCATTTTAAATAGACTCTTATTCTAGGTCCAAGGTAGGCTTTGCTGAGGCTATTCTTCAATGGTTCTTGGATTCTTACCCATGTTCTTCCTTCTGTGGTCTCTAAGCTTGAATGATCAAAGCATATAGCTTAGACTATTGCAGCAGTGATCCTCTGAAGAACATAGTACATCTGTGTAAGTGCTCATACCATAACAGTACAAGTTTGAATAAATCACAGCTGGACAGGCTACTCTTGACCTATAACCACATAGATTTGCATTGCTTTTGACACTTTATGTTTGGTTTCTTTGGAAAATTATATTGGATGCTGAAAACTCATAATTCCCTTTTTAAGGGCAAGGAAGCTGTAACATTTGGCAGCATAGCTGCTTTTTATTTCATACAATTTGTTAGAGGAGATGGTAGTGGTGCATGGGGAGTGCTTAAAAAGAATTTGGAGGTAGCCTGATGGGGGGCAGTGTGCCATATAGCCTAGGCTATGACAACAGTGATCTTCTCAAACATCTACTCTTGTGGTTACAGCACTTATACAACTGTCTTATTCAGTTCCTTGATATATGGAAAATTTACTTATTCTAACTCCTTCATTCTTTTCTTTAGTAATCACCGAATGTCACAGAAGAAGAATTTAATCAAAAGACAAATTATTAGGTTATCAAGGTCAATAAGTGAAGAGCTTGCTAAGACAAAACAAATATTTATTACAAGGTTCCGATACCCACAAACTAGTAATACAGGTGTTCACAGAAGTAGTAGAACATAAAAATAAGGATTCCTCCACTTTAGTAAGTAGCACTGAAATTATGGCAAGAACACCTAACCAAAACAACAATAACAATGATGTTTTTAACAACTATGATGATTCCAAGAAAGCATAGTGGGGAAAAGTCTACAATAGTAGAAATTATCAGAAAAAATAGATGACTACAGTGAAAAGAGTCACTATGGGGATAATTTAATAAAGCCTACATGTTTTTTTCTATGTAGGCATCATGCTGCACTGCTTACATTGGCACTAATATTTTTAAATTCAGTAAGTGCTGCTGAGCCAAAACTCAAACTTCCTTGGCATGCACATAATCTGATAATCAGGTGAATCTCATGCAAATGACGCAGGTAGTGCAATCTAGCAATCAGATAGGCATATGTGTAGACCACTTGTCAGTGTCTGTAGTGTATGCAAAAAAAGTCCGTGCATAGGAGTGTAGACAGAAAAAAGGGGTTGTAAAAATGGAGATATATGGACAGAAATGTCATTCCACATACACATATGAGTGAAACTATTATCCTGTATGTCAGAAAAATTAAAGGAAATAACTTACATTGAATATTTTTTTTAATAACCGGGGCATGTTTGCACAGCATGCTGCAGTGCAAAGACATGCTTTAAAGAAAAATAAAAAAAATGTTGGAAAAAAATTAACTTAATGTGAGAGAAATTTATTACAGGACTGTACATGAAGTGCCCACAATGGTGCATTGGTACTGTTGCTAATGTGGTTGAGCTTTGAAATGTGTAGTTTCCAGGCTGTGAGCATGGATACCTATGCAAATGAGGTGGGGTTACTGAATAACAGAAAGGAGTTATCGTGTCCGCATATCCCCTTCAAGTAGGCTTAGACCCATGTTGCTGTTTACACAGGATGTAGCTGAAACTTGGGGGGGGTGTCCACTGACTTCTAAACTCATTTCAGTTTGTGTGCCTGTTTGAACTGCATACCACTTGGCTGAGCTTGTCCTTCCAGGAGGGTGTGTCCACTAACTTCTAAGCTTTGTTTAATTTCAGTGCATGTGTTTGTGTGGCGCAGCGCCATGCTGAGTGTGTCTGAACAAAAAATGTATTTAATTAGTTTGGACCCTTGTTTAAGCTAAAATAGGGCCATGAAATAATGTTAATTTTATTGTAGGTAGGTGGAATGCATCATAGTTAGGCAGTCTTACATTCTCCACCTACAGCAGAGCTCTACAATGTATGCATACACCCTACATTCTGATTTTTCCACAATACTTTGGACCATTGGAGTGCAGACTTGGGAATTTTAACTGAGATAATGCTAGGGGCTGCTGCAGGTCTGCTGCACTTGTGCATGTGCTAGATGCTGAAATCAATGCTGCTGCTATTGACAATAGGCCTAGATAGAGAAGGAGAACAGTGTTCAAGCCCAGGATAATCTTCCAGGAGCTACATGAGCTGGAGAATGTAGAGCACTACAGGGTGGAGAGGGACATGCTACATGAACTCACTGAGCTTTTCTGCCCTCAATTCAGACCCAGAGCCAACAGAAGGAAACCCATCCCAGTGGAAACAAAGGTGTGTGTAGATCTTAGGATACTAGCTACCAGTACTTTCCAAAAAACAACTGGGGACATGATGGGGATCTCACAGGCATCAGCATCCAGGGTACTCCACCAGACCCTGGATGCCATGGTACCACATGCCATTCAGAACATTTCTTTTCCCCTCACCACTGAGGCAAAGGCCAGCAATATGCAACACTTCTACCATATAGAACCCTACCCTGAAGTACTGGGTGCCATAGTTTGCACTCATGTACACATCAAGGCACCACCCAGTGAGGAGGGTAGAATCTACATCAACCGCAAGGGGTACCACTCCATCAATTACAAAGTCATGTGCAATGCCCAGGGGAATATCATGAATGTGTGTGCTGGCAGCCCTGGCAGTTATCATGACTCCCATATCTGGCATGCATCACAGCTGTACCAGATGTTTGCTAGGAGGAACATCCCACATGGCCATTTACTGGGAGATGCTGGCTGCGCCCCGGAACCGTGGATGATGATACCCATCAGAAATGCAAACATACCTATGAAAGAATGCCATAATGAGGCACACACACAAACTAGGAACATCACAGAGTGTATGTTTGGACTTCTGAAGTCACTTTTCTGTTGCTTCGATATATCTTGTGCAGCCCTTCAGTACTCTCCAGCCACATCTGCACATATGTCCACAGTATGTGCTATGCTACACAATATAAGCCTGCATAAACAGCTGCAGCAGGATTAGTAACTGGAAGGGATACACAGCCCCCCATCAGTGCCTAGGCCATCACAGCCACAGTCACAGGATGACTCAGAGGAGGAAGCCCCTGATATCCCTGTAGGCAGACATAGGCATGGCCAGCACATCCTGGCTTTGACTAAGAGACAATGCATAGCACATTCACTGACATCCTAGGGCCCTAAGGACTGACACCTTACTCTTAGTCACATACATATACTAAAATTGATCACAGGCAAGCCACACAACCTATACCTAACCATGTATTGACTGTGTACTACTTGCATCAGACAGAGTCATCCCTGAACTATAATTCTGTCACCTGCTGCATTTGCAAGGTAAGTCCCCAACCTACACCTACTTGTAAGGATTAATATAATATTGTATTGCATGTATGGCTCTGTTACATTTATGCAAGGAAATATAGTGGGCTATTTTGACAGAAATAATCCACATTGGACTACAGTTACCTAGTTTTCTAGTATGTATTCCTTAATATTCACTAGGCCTAATGTTTGTAATATGCACTACATCAGTCAAGAGAGATGTTAAACAGTGGGGTCACATGATATTTGGACTACTGTGTATCCCAGCAGAACATGTACTGTCATTCCCCCACACCCCAATACAGCAGTTTTCCAATATAACTGCTTTAACAGTAGGTCATCAATGGTATATAAGCAGTTCAGGCAATCTCAGGGTAGTAACATAGAAATCAATCACACATTGCATGTCTCACTTAATGCAGGCATAACAACATTCATATGTATGCTATTGATTGTGTGATGAATGACTACTTGCTGGCAGGCAGCTTGGTTGGCTCAGCGGACTAGGGAAGTTAGCATGAGTGATGCTGTTGATGGTTCAAATCTGGAAGTATCCACATCTTTTGCATTAGAGGTATTATTATGTTGGTGTTTTCACAGACAGTCTGTGTGTGGTGTAACATTATGAACCTATGTCACATATTAATTACATCAGACAGCTGGAGAATGCCATGGACATTTTGAGTAAAGTGCAGTACTGCAGAAACAGGGACAGATGTCAGTGTCTGTAACACACAAAATCTCAGACTGGAGTGCAGATAGGTGTGGCCTGGAGTCAGTTTATAAGTACTGACAGTCCCACTGGACATACCCACATTCTTAGGTAAACTGAGTGTAACCCTGTTGCCCCTTGATCAAAATGACCCGTTATATATCTATACATACATACATATATATATATGCAATATATATATATATATATATATATATATATATATATATATATATATACATATATATATATATACATATATATATATATATATATATATATATATATATATATATATACATATCAGTCTGTCACTATCTTTCTCTCACATATGTAGTATCTTCTTCTCCTTCTTTCACCTGTTCCCATTAGGGGTTGTCACAGCTGATCATCTGTTTCCATTTCTTCCTGTCCTCTGTATCTTGGTCTGTCAGAGCAACCACCTGCATGTCCTATCTCACCACATCCATGAACATTATTTTAGGCCTTCCTCTTTTCCCCTTACCTGGCAGCTCCATCCTTAGTATCCTTCTCCCAATATGCTCAGCATCCCTCTTCAGCATATGTCCAAACAAACGCAATGTCACCTCTCTGGCTTTGTCACCAAACTGTCCAACCCGAGCTGACCTTCTAATATACTGAATCCTAATCCTATCCATCCTCGTCACACCTGTGAAGGCTGCCAGCCTAACTAGATAGAATTTTGAAAATAATTCTATGTCATTGTAAATATTAAAATGATCCACAGGCTTGTTTCACAAATGTAAAGAAAACTGTGTTATGCATTGAGCTTCAAACATGTAATCACAGTGCACCCTGCTAGAAGAAAGCTGATAAGCAAAGGATTTTATGACTGTGTTTGATCTCAAGCTAGGAGACAGGATGTCTGGGCTAGGAAATTCTTTCTATTATCCTAAGACAGGAATAATTGCTAGGTTTTATATGTAAAGTATATTTTATTGTTGTGGCTTCCTGGCAGGTGCAGATTACAAAAAGAAATGTTAACATTTTGAGTTCTATGAGCCTGGGAAACAAGTGTCAACAATGATGTAATCTGAAATGACTCAGCAGTAATATGCATTATCAATTTAAGGGCTATCTCAGAAAATAAGAATAACATTTTGTATTTTGTTATAAATCTGACAACAACTCACCAGCACTTGCTTTGGTCTGTAAGTAAGATACATGGATCTTAATATTTCTCTTAGAGATAGATAGAAGTAGCAAGATTAGTATAGCTGTTTTCTATATTCATGTCAGACTATCCTACAATATTGTTTTAAAGTATTCCCTGCCATTTCTGAACTCTCTATTGTCACTGTGTTGAATTAATGAGTATTATCTTCTGTTTTTATTATTTAGTATTAAATACTTGAAACATTTTAACTGTGGCTGTTTTGTGTAGAGATAATTTGAACTCTGAAAGTACTTGCATGTATTTGGTGATACTGTATAAGCCACTCCATTAGCCTTAGCCCTGGGTTACACTTAATATTTGGACAACAGTAACATTACACAGTGGGCACCCTTTGGTAAGGGCCTTTATAGTAGTTGATAAGAGTAGTTGGTGGCAGTGGATTACTACCTTATACTGATACCACAAACAGAAAAATGAAGAAAAAAATACAACAAATAACAACCCAGCCAATATACTGAAAATGTATTACTTAGCGCCTTGGCTATTTAGCCTTCAAAGAGTAAAAAACACATTATTAACATGACCAACAGATACAGATAAAATTAACAAAACACACCTACTGTTAATTTCTACCTTATAGTCTGGGCAGAAGGGGGCATAGCTAGTGGACCTGTGCCAGCCTTCCCCAGGAGTGCCTGTGTGCTTATATATAAACCAAATCTCAAAGTGTGTGTGTGTCAGCTACTTGGGCAGGGACACGAAGCACTGGTTGGACAGAGATGGTACTGGAGGTTTTGACTTGACCACTCGGCTGAGATCTGAACCCTATAGCTGTGCCAGTAGGGAGTCTTATTGGGGATCTGCAGAGAAAGGGAGAAACCAGCCCCAGACTGACTGTGATCTCTGTGTGCTCTTAAGGGAAACTGTACTTTACTGTGTGTGTGCTTGTTATCATCCCAATGTGGATGCCCCTCACTGGTGCTAGTGTTGAAGATCAAGGCTCCTGGATTACTGGGCCAGTGCACAGGTGTCACAAAACCCAATGCAAATCTTAACATTTTTAACTCTGCCACCTCCAGGTCTGACTCCTGCATTTTTGTCAATGCCACCATCTCCAACCCATATAACATAGCTGCTCCTTTCACTCTTACTGTTACCCCTCTGTCATAAATCACTCCTGACACTCTTCTCTATCCTACCTGTACTCTCTTCTTCATGTCTCTTGCACACTCACCATTACTCTGAACTGTTGATCCCAAGTATTTAAACTTATCCATTTTCAACAACTCTACTCACTGTATCCTAACCATTCCTCTATCTTACCTCTCATTAACACATATATATTCTGTCGTAGTCCTGCTGACCATCATTCCTATCCTGTCTAGAGCATAACTCCACATCTCCAGGGTCTCCTCAGATCTCATCTGTCAACCTGTCCATCACCACTGCAAATAAGAAAGGGCTTAGGGCTGATTCTTGATGTAATCCCACCTCCACCTTAAATGCATCTGTCACTCCTACATTAGATCTCACCACTGTCACACTATCCTCATACATATCCTGTACCACTCTTATAAACTTCTCTGTCACTCCTGACTTCCTCATACAATACCACAACTCTTCTCTAGGCACCCTGTCATATACTTTCCCTAAGTCCACAAAGATACAGTGCAACTCCTTCTGACCTTCTCTATACTTCTCCATCAACAC